>NW_016164732.1:0-18428 GCF_001687245.7 Rhagoletis zephyria | reverse complement strand
AAAAAAAAAATACTAAAATTAAAACGTTGATACTGCACGCTTTAAGCATTGTAACTCCTTTCTAGTGGGTTTCTGAGCTTGCTGGTTATGAATCTTATGCCAGATTTTCAAAATTCAAAATGGTGGATCCAAAATGGCGACCAACTTAAAAGAAAACTGATTGCATTTGTTTGAAACTCTTAACCGCCATTTTGAATTTTGAATTAGTTTAGTGCTAAATTATAACCGTGGTTTTATTTGGCCCGAAAGTGGGTAAATTAAAGTTGCGATATCGAGATACAAAGGGCTTGGTATGCTCGCAGAGACTAGGTTAGGGCAAGTTGATGTGGCAGTTAGTTCAAACAACCAACTCACTAAGACCTTTCAGGGCCATTGGGATACCACTGCAAAACACGGGAACCTCAGTCAGTAGTTTCCATAAAACCATGTGGAAGTTTATACGATTTTGGTCCTACAATGGGTAATTCCATACGAGAGCTAAATAAGTTTATACCTAAAAAACCTGCTCTGCTCTTGGCCAATGCTGGGAAACTATAGAAGAAGTGCTCGAATATTTCCTCCCCTTCCTCACCTGTGCAACTTCTGCAATGTTCATGGGAGAATATTCCTAATCTCGAAGAATGCCTACCAAATAGTCAATGACCGGTTACACAAGCCTTTACCATCGAAATATCCTTTCTTCAGAGACTTTGTTACGGCATGTGTACTAAGGAGACACAGCTACCTTCTTTATAGCTCAAACTTCTGACTGCTAAACGCAGCAGTGGTCCGGAACTCGGATGCATAATTATTCCAGCCCTTATTCTTTAAAACTTCATAGCTAAACCTATTTTTAACCGACTCCTAAAAAACGGAGGAGGTTATCAATCCGTCGGAATACTTTTTTTATGTATATATGCATAACTTTGGAACACGTTAACCAATTTCTTTATGTCTTTTTATACCCGAGCGCACTTGTGCACAAGGGTATTATAACTTTGTTCACATAACGGTTGTTTGTAACAGGCAAAACGAATCGAGATAGATATAGACAAATGTATACATAAATGGTCAGAATGAAAAGAGAAATCGATTAAGCGGTGACTGTCTGTCCGTCCGTCTGTGCACACGATAACTGGAGTAAAAATTGAGTTATCTTAACGAAACTTGGTATGTGCACTTCTTTCGGGCGTAGGACGGACGGTATTGAAAAAGGGCAAAATCGGACAATAACCACGCCTACCTCCCATATAACGGTAATTTTAAGAAGTACGAAAACTGCGATATTTTAGTAACTACTCAAAATTGATTTTTACAATAATTTTTAGACGAAAAATAAGAATATTGTACATTTTTGGAAAATGGGCGTAGCCACGCCCACTTATGGATACATGTGTATATCTTGGTAACCGCTGCACCGATTTCTTCCAAACTTGGCACAGTTGTTAGTCTTGCTACAGCATACCAAATGGCCGAAATCTCTTAAAATCGTACAATAACCACGCCTACCTCCCATATAACGGTAATTTGGAGAACTACGAAATCTTCGAAAAATCAATAAATATTAAAGCTAATTTACTCAAAATTTGTGCTTGCAACAATTCTTTACCAAGAAATACGTTTACGATAAAATTTTGGAAAATGGGCGTGGCACCGCCCACTTATGATCACATATATGTATCTCGGTAACCGTTCTACCAATTTGTACCAAACTCGGTATGATTATTGTGCTTGCCACATAGAAGCAAGACGTTGAAAATTATTGGAATCAGATTCAAATTACGACCACTTTGCATATAACGGCAAATTTCAGAAATGCTTGAAACTTCAATATTTCGAAATTTAAGAACGCTAAATTACTCAATTTATACACACCGGCTTACCATGTAGCGGTAGCTTTCGCAAAGGTGAAAATCATATACTTAGTACCTGCGCCGGGTATTTAATGTTCGGCTCCGCCCGAACTTAGACTTTCTTACTTGTTTTAAAGGAAAGGTGGTACCTCAAAAGTGGCCTATATTAATTTGGTTTAGATAAGATTATTGGATCATGAAGAAATTAACGATAATCATAATTTTTTATACGGGAATTAAAGTCGATTTTGTTTTTGCTGAACAATGCATTGAAACGCTGTTATTTGAACCTTAATAGGTAGTTTTAGGTAACTTGCCTTTTGTGATAATGGCCACAATATTTAAGTGATATCAGAGTAAGAAACTGGGACAGAGGTTCTTACTACTTTTGAGATACACTCCTCAATGTGATGGAATGAAATGGAAACTGGAAGAGACAACAAGAACAGAGTAGAAGGTAGGGTTTTCTCGGCCTAGTTTAGGCTGGAAAAGTTAGTTCGCCTACCCGACCACTGAAGCGTCTTTCAAGCTGAATTTGCTGTTACTCAGGGGGCGGTTGAACAGTTTTGTTCAGCAGACGTCATATGCCACAATGCAGATATTAATTTCATCAGTAAAAATGCTCGACTCGTTCCCAGGCAATTGAAGAACCGTAGCGGACTGCCAAAGATCACTAAACTTCTGCTGAAGCAGCAACCCTTAGGTTTCGCGTACCCCATACGATGATTTATGTAGGAGGGCATGGCATAAACGGGCACATAATTACAGGACTGCCAGTCATATCTACTAGAAATTTCATCATATTTTGTCATTATGTAAAGTCCCTGGAAAGTACTTAGATAAAAAAATCTAGATCGTTCTTTTGAATATTGTGTCATTGAACAACCACTTGAGAAACTAACTATCAGTCACTGGGGGTCACAATAAACTGTAGATCTCTGAGAAGTATTTTAAGGGAATGATGCTGCATTGATAGTCCTTAGTCAGATACGAATCTGGGTAATTCTAGTTACATAGAGACGAATGTCGCTGGAGCGATCTTATTTGCATTTTAGCTCCTTTTGTTATATTTTCTCGGATTGCCTAGATTTTCGTTGATCTATTTTATCTTTTTAAACTCTTTGTTCAAGTATTTAAGTCTGGTCTTCAGAGAAGGAAGAGAAAAAGTAAAGTATGAAAGACGGTTCCTTGACAGGTGGCAGGTTCGTCAATTTGACATTTAAATGTTGGTCTTGCCGGATTTCCAAAAGAATATGGGTGATATTTACCACTTAGTTTTACAAGAGGTCGCTGACTAGTCCGCCACATATTCAGTAAATCATTACATAGTGTGGTATATATTTTCGTGCTCTTTATATATTTCCGAGTATGGTATATAGTTGTAAATTTCACTTTAAAAAAGTATTTGGTAATAGAAACGCATTTTTATACCTTATTATGTGCCCTGACTTTTTAGTCACTATTTTAGTCACTAATATAATTTAAACATACATACAGAATATAAGTTTTAAATAAACACAAACAGAGATTTTTTTTCGTACTCACCTTTGCTGGCGCCTTCTGGACCGCGCAGTATGGTGCACTCTTCTATGCTGCCAAAAGGGCTGAATATTTGTCTAACATCCTCTTCGGTTTGTTGTTTGCTTAGCATACCAACGAATAGTTTGCGATCTAAATGCTCTAAATATATTAACGATAGCCGGCCAATCGCAGGTAAGTAGCAGTCCATACAAAAAAGGCACAAATATACGAAGGGAAAGGATGTTAGGGATTATTAGTTTGAAGGGGAAGCGGTTTGTAGATTATTTCAATTTGATGTGGAATCGGGTGCGGGGAGCATAGAAAAATAAAAGAAAAAAGGAAGAAATACAAATTATGAGTATAAAGGAATTTAAATACATATTTAATATAAGCAAAATAAGTCGGAATAAATAAATTTAGGTATTAAGAAGAGGGGAGAATTTTATTTAAGGATAATTTAGTGGAATTAAATAAAGATTATAGATAGCATAGTATTAGTACGAACACGTATCACAAAAATAGTAGCAAATACAAAATTCAGCCCGCGCATCACACGAGAAAATGGAGAAAAGGAAAATGAAACAAAAACCAAAAACACACACAGAAAAAGGTAACCAATGGGAGTATATGCCAAAATAGGGGATGATGGGGTAGATTTATTATTCAAATTATTTTTTTATGATTAATAAAGAAGATTTCCCATTTAGCAGTAGCCAAGTATGTTAAAGACAAAATTATATTTATGTATATAAAATGGTAACGTATGCAACGATATAACGAAATTAACGAATGCACATTGAAACGAGCGCCAAAGTACAAAACATTACAACATTTAAATATGTATTTTGAATATTTAAAAATTTGTATTTATTTGTAATAAAAAAACGTTACAACATTTAGTTAAAAAATAGCATTTGGTTTAAAATTTATTTTAGTTTTTATTTGTAGGATGTCGAAAAATATTTTTGCGTAATTTTCACGCAGCAAATATTTTTATTTTATTATTAAAAAATTTGAATATTAGATATGAATTTGTAGCGAGTTTTATGGTTTAATGTTTTGAGTAAAAAAGAAAACAGAAACAAAAATTAAATGAAAATATTACAAGAATAGTTAGAGCGTGGGAAACGCGCGTGCGAGCGAGCGAATTTTTTATATTTTCGAATCATCAAAAAGAAGTTTGAAACGTAAAAAATAAAAAAAATATATTTCAGCAGAAAGTAGTAAAATGTAAAACAATTTTGATTTGTTAGTAGAGAGGAAATTGTGGAAATTTGCATGTGTCGAGCACGCAAGCAAAATTTTTATATTTTTTTGGGGGGAAAAATATGTTTTTGTATGGAAATTGCGCCAATTTTCATTTTACAGAATTCGTTTGCGATTTTAGTATTTTTGATTTTTGTTTTTTTGCAGTTGTGGTTGAGTTGGTAGAGCAAAAAAGGAAGAAAAAGAAGAAAAGACAAAAATTGTAATTTTAGTTAAATTTTGAATAAATGTTTGCCTAAAGAAAATTTTGTTTTTGTGCCTGCCGTAAAACCCTGAATTTGTACCTTTTGTGAGTTCATTTTAAGGTGAATAATTTTGTTAACATTTGATTTTAGCGGTTAATAGGTTGATGTAAAACAATTGTTATGAACTAAAGATTATAATTTTTTAAGTTAAAAAATTCGTACTTTTGTTAACTTTTAATATTTTTGGAATTAATAAACTTTTGACCAGCAAAAAATTGGGTATGCGATATTTAAAAAAATAAATTGAAATCTCAAAGGTTTCTAGTATTAAATTATTTACTAACAAACTAGGATTTAAAATTTATATGTTCTTCAAACCCATTTTTTCAGAACAAAATATATGTTAAAAGGGGAAAGTTTAGAACCTAGTTGACAAAACGGTCCTTAAAAACCCAAAATATTAGCTTCAAAATGTTTTTTTGTAATACATAAATCTGTGTTATGAAATTGTCTTATATTTGTGTGAAATTTCTCTCAAACTTTAGAAAATAAATTTTTTTTTTAATGTTGGGTTCATAAAGAAAATTAAACCTATTTTTTTAAGTCCAGAGAAATTTGTTTTAATAAACGAAAGTCCTTAAATGTTTACTGAAATAAATTTGTCTCAATTTACGGTCCTATTTTTTTTTTAATTTAAGATAAATCTATTTTTAAAACTTTCAATTTTGCGCTATAACATTTATGAAATTTTTTAATCAAAAAATGTTTCCTTTAAAAATATGTAAATTATTTTTAATATTTATCAATACTTAGTTTTTAAAAATTTGTTCGTCAATTCATTTTTTTTTTTTTTTAATTGAAGCATAACTTTTAATCCTTTGTATTGCAAATAATTGTTTATGATTCAACCTATGAACGCTACGCTTTATAAATCTTTTTTATTCCATTTTTCCTTTTTACTCATTTTAGTCTCACTCCGTATTTCCTAAATTTAGCAAACATACTTAAAATCGAATATGTAGACATACTTAATAAAAATCACGACCACACATACAAACATACATATTTAATTATGCACACCAATACAAAAAATTACAATACGAAAAAACATTTATTTAAATTTTTTCTCGTACTGTTACGAGTTTCACCAATGGTCTTGTTTGTTTTTTTTTTAATTTTGCTAGCAAATAGTAAAATTACGTTTTCAAAAGAAATAGCCACTACTTAAAAATCACAAATATTTATTTTTAAATATGAAAAATTGTACCTGATTATGCAGTACACAGTGCGCTGGATCGCCTAGATTTGTTGATGTGCTGTCAAATTTTTATTAAAATTTATAGCAAAAATTATATTTTCATGAAAAATTTATTAATAAGTTATTTTTAGATAATATTGTATGAAGCAACAGCTATGGAACCAAGTACATATGTATGTATATCCCAGAAAATAAGACCAAAATATTAAATATATTAAGCTCGTGGTAGTGTATATACTGCCATAATCAAACGTTTTTCTCGAGAACAGGAAGAAGTATAACTGAATTGAACGCAAATGATTATGGATACCACACCATTGCAGCCTCTTAAAGAAAATGAAGGCTGATTTCACTTTGGATTATTGCAATACGATATTCCGAATTATGAAGTTTCATCCACAAAGTCTCCCACCTTCGAATATCATTAAATTTGCTCAGCATTACTTTCCACAATTTTTGCACACGATCAAAAAAATGACCATTGCCTACTAGTACGCTGAACATAATTTCATTTTCTAACTTTTTTCTGACGCTTAAATACCCTAAAAGTTTTCAAACTAAAAGCGGTCCCATAGTGTTACGCTCGACTTTCCAAACTTCGAAAAAAGTTCAGGAGAAAAGAAGATACAACTTCGCACAATGATATTGATAATATGAAACGTTCTGCTAGCTTATGCAAGGTACTGCCACCAGACCTAGCGGTTGGGATTAATACTTTCAGGAAATCTGATGTATTTTATACCAGATCATTGGCGAAGACCTACACCACTACTTAGAACGCCACCTTTTGGGTAGCAAGTTCATTTCTGATCCAGGACGAGATATGGAAGTGGATAGCCCCATGGGAAGTGTCACCGGATACTGAGGTTTTCCCTAGCTATCCTAGCTCTGATGGGGCTTTTTCGATGGGAGGCTTTACTGACGTCAAGGGAAGCATTTTTGTTCGCTTACTTGGGAGGGGTAGGACGATCTCTTTTGTACCCTGGTAGGGGTTGGGAAAGGATGCCCGCAGGGCAGAGTGATCTCACTTCTTTTGTGGCATGTGGTTGTAGCTAATAGACTATGATGCGGTTCAGTCTTGCGAGGATGATGTTTTTGAAATAGGTTAGGTTAGGTTAGGAGGCAGCTCCGTGTAACCGGGGCTCACCTGGACAATTAGGAGATTGCCCTTTGTGATAACACATTCTGAACGGCACCCAATACTTAATCGCTAAAACGCCCCGAGCCGATTATGTATTTACGAATTCGGCTATGCTCAATGCCCCAGAGCTTCTCGGGGCTATTAAGTATCTAGGAGCCAAAGTACCTCGATCTTAGCCCCGAAAAGTGACAGCTGTGGCTTTGTAAGAATGAGGCGCTCCCTCGACCGCCCCTCTCCACCATCGGCCAGAAGGGCCTTGCGATAACACATGTCCCGATTTTCGCCCAGCGCTCGCTGAGCTGATATGAGACACATCTATCGAAGAGTGTACCACAGGTGAACAATGGCACACCCAGCCGCGCTTTACCCGGCGGTATATTTCACGAGTGACTTTTCTACCCAATTCGTCAGCCGAACAGTTCCCTGCTATGTGACCCGGAACCCAAATAAATTTAATACAGAAGTATGCCGATGCGGCCGAGAGAGAGAGCAGATATTCCTTAACCAAGTTAGATAACATAATAAATACGCACCTCCCTGACTGTCATGATACTCCGGAGCAGTGAATCCGCCACCTAGTTGGTAGCAGTCACTTGCGCTTGGAATATACCACAGAAGTCCGGAAGCCCTGACTTGATGATGAAGGAAAGATCTCCACAGAAGACCCCGCCATCAACCTGGTGATTAGTTTCGATCCATCCGTGAAGAAGTTCACCGCTCCCCCTAATAGGGGGGTGAGCCGCAGTGCCCCACTAACACCGATTAAAGCAGCCAGTTTTACGCGCTGCAGCTGCTTGGTAGCGTAGTCTTTTCCAGTGAGATTAGGGCAATATAAAATATAATTGGCATGTCTACGGCCTCGTAGAGCTGATGGACAACTTTGGGCGAAGTACCCCTTCTTTTACCAATAGCTCTTTTTCTTTGCCCTTTCTTCGAAGTTTGGCCTCCATGACGACTTCCTATCGATAATCAAGCCCAAGTAAGCGCTGACCATTAGTTGAGGGAAGACGCTGTATTTTATATTTTTTATTGAATAAGACCAGTTATGTCTTACTGGGATTTACGGCAAGGCCACTCTTGGCCGCCCAGTTAGTAATAATTATATTAAAATACCGTTGGGTCAGGTATATACCTTTGACTATAAGTGCAACATCGTCTGCGTAGGCAATTACACGACACCCGTGTACCTACAGCTTCTCTAGTATATCATTCACCACGACGACCTAGAGCGAGGGTGAGAGGATACTTCCCTGCTCCATATGGCCAAGATAGTTCTGTCACTCAGGAAGTTTTGGGTGAGCTGAATGAGACTACAGCCAGACATACAAATGTGTTTTTAAACGCTCATCTTGAATCACATTAGTTACAGTCGCTGTATTTAACAAACTAAACAGTCACTTCATTGAAAAAACCATTGCACTTTTAGCTCAGTGTACAGTTTTGATGTACTACGGTGACACAGAACTATTGTAAACCTCTCAGTTTCTAAACTAACTAGGATATATAGGAGTGTTAATACGCATTTAGGGCGTCAGGTGTACAACGTAAACAGCGGCTCTCACCCTAGATTTGGCAATTCAAGGGAAACAATGAAGACGATTTTCCGCTTGAATTCTTTTGGATTATGCAACCACGATTGGAGTTATGGCCGCGGAGTATTATTTACTTAGACGGTTATCAAATAAGTGCCTTATTTTTTACCCCAAATCACCAGAGGAACCTGTTTGGCGCATAATCAGTTTACCACCTAGAATTTAGTAAAAATATATGAGAGCACAGTATAGTCGTCCAGCACGAGTCGTATAACTGTGTGAACCTCAATTTTGGAAGTATTTACTGTATCAACAGCCATTATTTTTTTTTTACTAAATTCTAGGTGGTAAACTGATTATGCGCCAAACAGGTTCCTCTGCATATTTTAAAGATACCTTTATCATTATTATTTTGCTGCTTTAATTTACTATCTCCAAATTTTAGCGGATTATTATTTACCAATAAGCTTAAATTCGATAATACCCAATGAAGTAGCCTGCGGTTAAGAAATTGAGCTACAAAGCATAAAGGTATATTAAAATATGTGCATGGCTGGAGGTTGTTTTTGTTGTTTCTTGCATAGATGTGTGCATGCAGACATTGTAATCGATTGAAATGTAATCAAAATCAATGTTGCTCAGCAACAAAAGATGCCGCTGCTATAGTTGAGGATGAATGAATGGGAGACTTTTTATAGAAATTCGGTTGAGAGGTAAAATTTAAAAAAATTGTGTAAAGGAGAAAATTGTATGTTTCTTCTTCACAGCTATGTATACTATCCTGCCCAGTTTTTGTTCATACACTCATCAAACGGTTTGCCACATGCTATGTAGTATTGACTAAAAATTCGCAAGGTAGTACATATATTAAAAGGGATCACCATAAAATTTACTGTTATATTGTTTTACAAATGAAACATAAAACTAGCCAAATTTACGATATTCGTACATGAAAAAAATACAATGTAAAAAGGGTATAAATTAAGCTGTAAAGAGCAAGCACGGAGGGTCCTGAGTTATGCTTCGGTAATTAATATCTACCTGAGTAATTAAAGCTAAATGTATACAAATGTACGCATATGCTTTCAGTATCATTTACTCAGCCCTGAAGCTACATATAAATCTGTTAAAAATTCGGCACAAAATTCCTTGCTTCTTTCCATCTCAGCTATTTTGGAAAGCTGTTGTTAAGCGTAATAATGATTATAACTACAAGGTAGGCACATATGCAGCTTCATACTCACACAAACGTATAAATACGCAAATACAACGATAAAAATGAGATGCACTAAGCACACACATGGGTTAGCAGCCAACTTTAAGTATAAAATTACAAAAATAAAGCCGTAGGCGCAACATAAAAAAGTAGCAAAAGAAAAGCAGTAACCAAAAAGATCTGAAAAAGTAACAAGAATATGAGTAACAATAGCACTGGAAGCAACTGTTATAAACTGTTGCAACTCCTTTGCCAACTTCCAAGCCAACTTTGCAGCGAGGAGTGTATGAACTGCTTTTTATGGCGCACTCTGCTGCTGCGCTACTGATACTTAATATGGCCAAACTTTTAACATTAAACTGGCTGATTGTCTACATACATAAGTGGATGCCGCACAAACGCACATACATATATGTACAAATGTATAATACCAAATGCATGTACAACTCCCAGCAACTCTGCGTGTGTGCACCAGCAGTTGAAGGACATATTGCCATAGTTAAGCTAATAATTGCCAAAGCACTTTTCACTTGGCTTGGCCAGTTGCAGATTAAAAGACCTAACAAGATGCTTACTGGCACACACGCTACTCACTCACTTATTGCATACATATGTATAAAAGTATATGTGTATAGATTACTCAACAACAATTCAACTCCAATTCGGAGTATACCATAGGGTCTCTTGAATACTTATATTCATTTGTTTGGGCAAAACTTCGTAGCAATGGCTTCATTGGCAACAGATGGCACACAAGGAGTAATTGTGTNATGTACAAATGTATAATACCAGATGCATGTACAACTCCCAGCAACTCTGCGTGTGTGCACCAGCAGTTGAAGGACATATTGCCATATTTAAGCTAATAATTGCCAAAGCACTTTTCACTTGGCTTGGCCAGTTGCAGATTAAAAGACCTAACAAGATGCTTACTGGCACACACGCTCACTCACTCACTTATTGCATACATATGTATAAAAGTATATGTGTATAGATTACTCAACAACAATTCAACTCCAATTCGGAGTATACCATAGGGTCTCTTGAATACTTATATTCATTTGTTTGGGCAAAACTTCGTAGCAATGGCTTCATTGGCAACAGATGGCACACAAGGAGTAATTGTGTGAAGTGTAAGCTGGCTGTCTTACGGGTTGGCCCGCTGGCTGTCTTACGGGTTGGCCCGCTGGCTGGCAGCAGCAGCTGAGGGCTTTCTTGTCCGCACAAAATTAAATGCAATAAAAATAAAGAAGAAATATACATGCTGTCGTTGTGTGATAGGAAAGTGGTGCGTTTATTGCATGCCAGAAACTACAGCCCATTTACTTTTATTTGAGTCTTTGATGCTGTGACCAACAATAAATATGTGGTTTCCATTGGAAATATGTGCGCTTTAGTATACTAGTACTCATATAAGTGCTTATGAGTTGCACCTGTTTACGTCTAATTGCCAATCTCGACACCTTTGCCCAAATAAATGTGCAAACACAATTTCTGAGTGGCCTTCAAAAGCATCTTGAAATGTTTTAGAAAAAGGTTTGGACGGTTTGCTATAAATTGCATAACATATTGCCAGACACAAATGGGTAGTTTAGGGAAGCACATTTTTTCTTCCTTTTTTCTCTTTGCGTTTGCTGCCTAAACAAAAGTTAATTTAAATATATGAAACGGATGAGAGGCGTGGATTTACATTTTATTAAGGAGAATACAAGTTGTGCTACTTTAGCTTTTATTTGCTGTTTTTTGTTAAGAATCTTCTGAAATCTTCCACTATATGCACTGGCCCTTGTGAAAAAAAATTTCAAATAATCAAGGATATTAAATTCCATGATTTCGTCGATAAAAATATCGATTAGTATAACGAAAATGTTTATATCGATAAAAACTCGATAGATTTTGTTATCGTTTACGACGACGAGAACGATATGGATGATGCTGCTGATAGCCGTATCTATAATTTCGATAAATACACCGATAATTCCGGTAAATATACCGAACATTTGAAAGAAAATAGAAAATATTACGTGAGCGGTAGTCCTGGTAATAAAGATAGCAACATCAATAACGATAACAATACTAACACATACAAACATAATAAGATAAATAGCGATTTCCAAAATAATAATAAAAACGGTAACGAATTCGACAATTTTTGTAATCGATAACTGTGATAACGATCTGAGCACAGATATAAGATGATCGTTAGCGATGTTGATGATGTGCGAGTTTGAATATGAATAGGAATTGGACTAAGAATAAGGATATGGATATGAATTTATATATGGATGAGAATGTGCATACGGATATGGAAATTGGTATGGATGCACATATATATATGGATACGGAAATGGATATGGACATGCATATGGAAATGGATATAAATATGGGTATGGATATAGTACTGGATTTGGATATGGATATGGATAGTGCTATGGATATGAAAATGGAGTTATTTAAGAATATGAATATAACTATGAAGGAGTAACAATACGTGAAAACAAATACTAATAAGATTATATCGAAAAAATTGGTCGCGGAATACAAATTTTATAGCTTTGATTCTTAATGCGAATGAGAATAAGAATGTAAATACAAATATGTACAAGTATGCATACGAATTTTGAAGCTTTTTATAGCCTAACCGTTCATAATGCTATTATCCACACATTTTTATTACAAAAATTTCCGATCTCTTATGGTGTTTTCGTTTCTACAAAATTGTTACCTTCTTATTGCCCGGTTCTTAGTGTTTGTGCTTAGTGTTCGTTAGAAATGAAAACGCCATTAATTTCCCTTTCACGACTTTGTAAAAATTTTATTTTATAATTTTGTTTTGTTTTCCGCGTAGAAAATAAAATGCTGAAAGAGGAGAGTAGTGAACTAATAAAGCCCATTAAGCTCATATGGACAAGTTAAGTGGCTCTTTTAGTGCCACATAGGGATGTTATTTTTTTAGATTTTTCCGATCCCGGGATTTTCGGGATGTCGTTGGTTCAATCCCGGGATCCCGGGATCAGTCCCGGGATTTAGACATTTATTATTTTTCAACCACTTAACATAATAAAATTGCATCAATATTGTTTGAGAAGCTCTCCTACCATATAACAATTATTTCATAAGTAACAAAACGAAAGACAGTTATTAAATTGATATGCATTTAATAATACTTTAGTGTGTACATATCTAAAAAAGTAATTTAAGCTCGATGCAAAAAAAAATTAATAAAAAAATTTATTTTCTGGTTGAAAGAAGTTCAGGTGGCAGAAATAAAATAAGTGCCTTAATTCGACCAGTTTTGTCTATATTTCCTTTTATTTACCCTTTTGTTTATCCAAAATTTAAATTTTTTTATAAAAGTCTACCTCATATTACATATAATTAACTGCATATAAATGGACATTTATCTGACATCATCATTTTTTTAAAAAGCATATATCGAGCCCCTACCGCCAAAATAACGTAAGCAACATTTTTTTCAAAATTTTCTTTTTGATGCAGATATTTTCCTTAGCATCTAGATGCATTTCTGCATCAAAACGAAAATTTTGAAAAAAAAAAATTCACGTACATTATTTTGGCCGTTAGGCTCGTTATAATTGCAAAGATATGGTGAATTCCAAAATTTATTTAAAACCATTCAGTGCAATGTAAAACAAAAGTATGGGTACCAAATGAAATAATTTGCTTGGGTTCACAAGGACGAATAGGAATTGAAAATGCCCTTTAATCTATTTTATTTTTTTAAGCTAATAAAGCTCGTCCTTAACATATAATTTTTTAAAAATAAGAATTGAAAAATTTCAAGGATATTCGAGGATAAGATTATAAAAGGGTATTTTCAATACCTACCCGTCCTTTTCGCACCAAAAAATGTAATGTGTTTTAACTCTACAGAATCTTCTCCTTAATTTGATACTGGTTTTTTAAGTATATTGCACTGAAATTTTTAAATCATTTTTTAATTACTTTCAAATTTCAAAATTCTTTAAAAAATCCTGACGTCAGAGAGAAAAATTAAGAACGCAATTTTATTATATTTGGCCCTTAGTTTGGCGAATATATTGATTGTTTTGTGTGTGCAAAATTGGCCACCGCAAGGTGTTATATGTATATTGAGCTACACAGTTATAAAAAAAATATTAAATATTAAATAAACAAAAGAAATATATCCAAAACTGTTCAACCTAAAGCGTTTCTATTATTGCCACCACCAAGATTGCAAATAATCCCGGGATTTTCGGGAGTTTTAAAGGACCGGGATCCCGGGACTAACATTCCTAGTGCCACATGAGGTGCACCAGCTGGCAAATAGTAGCTGACGGTGAAGCTGCAGCGCAAAATGTGCAGCGGACATGGTCTGATTGCTCAATGTTGACCTGCCTGATGGCATTCTAACACACACACATATGTACATGCAAGGCTCAAGTAATGATGAAATAGCGAAGGCTGGAGAAAATTGAAAATCGTTTTGCTGCTAGTTGACTTGCAAGTGACTTGGGTTATTTTAATGGCTGCTGCTAGCAGATGGCTGTCGGCTGAATGCTGCTTAGATGCTTATGACACGTCATGGTGGCAATGTACATATATATTTGCGAATGTTGGCATGCTTAGCCATGCTTTTACTTTAGTTTCTATTGCAATTGCTTGCTCACATCCAGTTGCACGATCAGTGCAGAGAAGGCAGTCATTAGCCGCTTTTTCTGGAATAACTATATTGACAGGCTACTTTCCAGTAAGTCTGTGCCTGTGTCGCCTCAAAAGGCAATTTTTGCACTTTCGGCTTTGATGCACAGCAAAGCACGACAAAAAACAGGTTAAAAAAAAGCATTAAAGCATTTAAAAATTGTTAACCACATGCCTTTTCGCCCAGGTGCGCTGAAGCGCCTAGTAGTATGCTACAAATGCTCACCCATTCACTACCCAACTCATTTGCTATTCGCTGACTTTACCATTTATGTCTATGCCGCTGTTTGTGGCAGCAATTTTCGCTTTGCTTATGACTTTGCTCATTCAAGTCACTTGCAACGCCGGCATTTTTTCCAACACCAACAGCAAAACGCCTGAAAGCATTTTTTGTTTTTTTGTGGAAAAATGAGTTAACAGCAGACAGTTGCTAATTGTCTGCCGTAATTTCTGTCTTTCTTTTTGTTGCATTTTTCGACATTTCATTTCTTTTATGTGGCAAAATAAAAACAAAAATGGAAAAAGTCGAATAAGCTAAAAAAAGAATACTCTAGGCAACATCACTAGCATGTCAGTTGTGTAATTGTATTTTAAATGCTGGTACTCATTCCCGTTGTGAATGGTTGGCTATGGACTTAAATGCTGATGTTATTTCTGTTTTAGTTCCAATTTGCCTAGGTATAAATGTTATGTTTTTATAAGAAGGATATGCACATAGCTCTCAGTTAAGCGACCACGGTTTTTCTTTGCACATTGAAAATTTGTCTGTACCATTGGCATTTTAATTGACATTTAATAACGGTAAAAGAGAGCTTAAAGGTAGACAAAAAAAAAAGTTTCAAATGTGTAACAAATGAGATGAGGTGAGTGTACTAACTCGAGCAAAAATTGTGTGGTCTCGCGGTATATACCATATCTATCCCAATGCTCCATTATTTCCTTTTATGATTTCATAAAACGAAAAATGTGGGATTTTGAACACAACTTTGTATAATTCAAGGCTTTGCTGAACATCCGGTTTCCTTCCTTTTTGGAGTCAGACATACGATAATAAACTTTTCAGTCTAATGAAAATTTCTTTTCGAAAATTAAGATACTGGAAAAATTTTGAGGTTTTAAGTTGTATTTTAAAATTAAATGACTTGATTTCTCAAATTGTAAATTTTTTTATTTGTTCCTATTTTGCGTGCGTTTCTTATTTTTTGCAATTGTATATTTGAACCCCCGATTTTAATAAAAAATATGTTTGAATTAAAAATTTAAGAAATCTTGTTTCTTATTTTTTAGTTAAATATTTTTCATTTATGTTGTTTTCCTAATTTTTTGGATGTAAGTAAAAAAAAATTGATTTGGAAGAAGTTGATTGGAATTTCAAATGCATTTCATAATTTTTTTATCAAAACTAAAATTTAAATTCAATTTCATTTGAAAAAGTATTTTACAATTAAGTTTTTAACTTTTAAAATTAGAACATTTCATTTTTATTTTATTTTTTGTGCAAATATTTGTATTTTTGAATTTCGATTTTTTTCTTGAGTTTTAAATTCAGTTCCCAAAAAAATATATATTTCAGTGAAAAATTTAATTTCAGTCCGGGTTCAATGTTTTAAACGTATACCGTTGTTTTAGGTTTTAGTTTCTGTGTATTGTTTATTGTTTATTTTTTGTTTGGAAATAAGTTTTCAAATCCGTTTTNCATTTTTATTTTATTTTTTGTGCAAATATTTGTATTTTTGAATTTCGATTTTTTTCTTGAGTTTTAAATTCAGTTCCCAAAAAAATATATATTTCAGTGAAAAATTTAATTTCAGTCCGGGTTCAATGTTTTAAACGTATACCGTTGTTTTAGGTTTTAGTTTCTGTGTATTGTTTATTGTTTATTTTTTGTTTGGAAATAAGTTTTCAAATCCGTTTTTAATTTTTAGTTGCTATATTCAAAAGTTCCAAATTTATTGAAAGAATTGTGTATAAAATATGTTTTTGAAAAAAAATAATAATTTCTAATTTATATTCCATTGAACAATTTTAGTTTTTCTTGTTTTTGGTGCAAGTATTTGAAAAAGTTTTCCTATGTTTAAAAAAAATTTTTTTTCAATAAAATATTGATTTTCATTCCTGATTTTGTTTCAATTCAATGTTTTAAATGCGTAACGCTGTTTTTCTTTTTTAAATGCTATATTCAAATGATTCAAATTGATTTAAAAAGCTGTTTTTAAGAATGTGTTTGAAGAAAAATTACAATGAATTTTAAATGTATTTCAGATTTTAATTAAATTGTAATTGAAAAAAATGAATATTTGAATTATTTGTTTAATAATTGACCATTTTATTTTCTATTACTTCACTGTTTTATGCAAATAATCGATATTTTTAGAATCTTCGAATTCTTTTTGCTTGCAAAATAATTTACGATAACGCTCCCAAAAAAATCTTTAAACAAAAAAATATATTTTTTGCGAAATTTCAAAAATATTTTATTTTCCGTTCCTATACATATTCATATTTGCGAAGATTTATTGAATAAAATTGAATTTGAAAAAAAAGTCATGTTTAATATTCTTCACTATTTTGTCATTTGTAAGCAACTCTTTTGTCGAATTAACTGTTTATAATAAATATATGCCAAAAATTTACATAAATGCCACTCTGATGTATTTCTGTATTTCACATTTGAAATTTCAAAATTTTCAAACACATACATTTGTATGTACAAAAATAAATATCCTGCTTTTGCTTTTACTGCAATTAATTTCCGCTTGCTTTTATAATTGCATGGTCAAAAAGTGAAATATTTTCACTTATTACTATTATAATGACAAGCACTGACATTAGCTTAATTGATTTACACACACACGCGCACGCTTAAATTTAACCAAAAAACTAGATGGTGCACACACACATACGTATATGCACATACGACTAATTAGAAAAACAGATTTCGGCAGTGAAAACAAATAATAAATGTCCAAAACACAAACATAGAAAAACCGACAAATAGATAATTAGTAACTGCATCAGATGCATGTATGTATGTTTGTATATGTATATACATAAGTACATATGTACGACTAGTTAAGAGTAAGAGCAACACATCGAAAATTGATGGCAATCAACGAAGGACATAAATGTGTTTATAATAAAATAGTGCTCTGCATACGAATGCAAACGAATGAATGTCACAAGCGATCGGTCGATTAATTTTGGTAGTAAATTTTAGTGCAGCGCATTATTTTACATATTTATGTCATTTCATTTTAGTAAAGTTTTCAAATTTCCATGATGACCACGATTATTAATATGTTTGTGAATGGGGTTGTGAGTACATATATAATATGCATAGTTTCTAATTGTTTGTTTTTACTGCTAATTGCTAGTGCATTTTATTGTTATTTTTATTGGTAATTTGTTTTGTTTTCACTTTCTATTTTGTGGTTTTGTTTTTATTGTTGACTTTGTTTTTATTGTTGTTGTGTACAGACATCTCCGCTGCATATTTGATTTGATTGCTAGCCAGTCTTCAGCAGCAGTGATTTACGCTTTCAAATAAATTTTCACAAATTGTCGCTGATGTCTATATGCTTCGCAAGCGCTGTTGTTAGCTTGTCTACTAACTTTTAGGGTGGGCTTTTAATCGTACATACTCGTTAGTTGTTTGTGGTTTTCTTGTCGCTGCCATTGACATTTAGAAGTTATGAGTCTTTTAATTAAGAAGATGGTAAACATCTAGCTTAAGAATGTGAAATATGCTTCAAATATACTCAAGTGGAAGGAGAAATGGACTTTAGTCCTAATTA
>NW_016164731.1:21607-30230 GCF_001687245.7 Rhagoletis zephyria | reverse complement strand
ACTAATGCATGAAAATCCTAACCTCAAAAAAATCACCCGTTAGTTAGAAGTCTTCGAGAATTTTCGGGTAAGCCAAGAGAATTCAGCTCTTGGAAGAAGAGTGTAGAGCGAATTATACAAATTTAGGAAGCTATCTGCGGTACCCCAAAATACTTATTATTACGCTTATTATTAAGCGTAATAAGAAATAAAATTACAGGACAAGCGGACGCGGCATTGGAGTCGTACAATACACCACTAAATTGGAAGTCAATTTGCAAGTGTCTTACGCTCCATTATGCTGATAAGCGCAATCTCGGCACTCTCGAATATCAAATGAACTCACTTTTACAAGGACGGTTAACTACAGAAGAATTTTATCAGAGTGTCTACTCACATTTATCGCTTAGTTTAAACAAAATATCATGTATGGAAATGAGTCATGAAACACTCTGCATTATGACCCAAACATATCGAGATAAAGCTCATGATACTTTCATTCGCGGTCTGAATGGAGACTTACCCAAACTATTGGGAATGAGGGAACCGGTTGATCTCCCTCAAGCTTTACACCTTTGGCAAAATCTAGAGAACCAATACTTTAGGACAAATTACGCTTATGGAGTAGCAAAAAACGTCCATAATCCTTATCCAACTAATCCGGCAATTTTCCCTAGGAATTCTAATAACCGCATTAATACCAATACTAAGGGGAGCCCCTATTTTTATCCAGAATTAGCATATCCCAACCCTACTCCAAATTCTGCGTTTGGGTATACCTATTATAACAATCCTAATAATATTAGAAACAATTCAGTACCACCTCCTCGTCCTCTCCGACCTAAGCCACAAAAAAAAAAACAGAGCCAATGGAGGTAGACCTAAGTGCTCAAACACGAAATATAAATTACATGAATCGACCGACGCTAAACAACACGTCTCGGGGTAAAAGACCTGCGTCAACCCAGCTCTATACTGACAAGAGGCAGCGTAATACAGAAATCCAGGACTACGAAGACGTTAGGGATAACAACGAAGTAGCAGAGGATCGCTACACGACTACGTTTATCCTTCCAAACAGAAACCGACCCCTTAGAAAGTATTGACTTCACAGACATTCATTTTTTATAATGAATAACTCTTCATTGCCTTACATCGCATGTAAAACAAGCAAAGGAGAGGTAATGAAAATATTAATAGACACTGGCTCTAACAAAAACTATGTGCAGCCCCAGTTTGTGAAGAAACGCATTAGAAGTGACAACCCATTTTTCGCAACCTCTATAGGGGGAAATATTTCATCACCCATCACACTTTTGCAAATGTCTTCGGACTGAAGAACACCACCATCAAATTTTTCTTGCTGCCAACATTAAAATCTTTCCATGCCATTATAGGAAACGATTCGCTAAAAGAGTCAAATGTCGTAATACACGCAAGGGATAACTACATGTCAATAGGAAACAGATCAAAAATAAAATTTAAACAACAGTTCCCACAAGACGTAGATCTTATCAATATCAGAACGGAACATTTAAACCAAATTCAAAAAGAAAACCTGCAAAAGTTAGTTAGTAATTTCAAAATGCTATTTGCCGACCCCGAAGAAAAATTAACTTTTACTACCACAGTAAAAGGCGAGATTCGCACCACTACAGACAGACCAGTTTATATTAAAAGTTACCCTTATCCAATGTGCTTAAAAGAACAAGTGGAAAAACAAATTAAGGATTACTTACGCGATGGGATCATCCGACCATCTAGATCGCCGTATAACGCCCCCGTATGGGTAGTACCCAAGAAACTAGAGGCATCAGGAGAAAAGAAATACCGTATGGTGGTCGACAATAGAAAGTTAAATTTAGTAACAGTGCCCGACAAATATCCCATTCCCGAATCAAAGATGTATTGGCACAACTTGGTAAAACCAAATATTTTCCAACAATCGATTTAAAAAGTGGATTTCACCAAATCCCATTTAAAGAATCGGATATTGAAAAAACAGAGGTTTCTATAAATAACGGTAAGTACGAGTTTACTCGACTGCCTTTTGGGCTGAAAAATGCTCCTTCAATTTTCCAAAGAGCCCTAGACGATATTCTCAGGGATCACATCGGCAAGCGATGTTATGTTTATATAGATGATATTATCATCTTCAGCAAGGACCAGGAAACTCATTTCAATGACATGAAAATCATTTTCGAGACTCTAGAGAACGCCAATTTGAAAATACAGTTAGAAATTTTTAAAATATGAGGTTGAGTTTCTGAGATTTATTATTTCCGAGAAGGGCCTCAAGACGAATCCAAAAAAACCGAAGCGATAGTGAACTTTCCTACGCCCCAAACTTTGAAAGATCTTCGTGCCTTCTTAGGAATTTCAGGGTATTATCGCCGCTTCATCAAAGATTATGCGAATCTGGCAAAACCCCTTACAGTCCTTCTAAGAGGGGAAGAGAAAAAAAACACATATATCACTAGATGAAAACGCAATCGAAGCCTTTAACAAAATTAAATTATCTCTCACTGCAGAGGAAGTAATGCTCATACATCCCGACTATTCAAAAGAGTTTCAGTTAACATCAGACGCCTCAAACTACGCGATTGGCGCAGTACTCTCGCAGAATGATAAACCCATTGCTTTCATATCCCGAACACTAAGCCAGACAGAGGAACATTACGCCCCAAATGAAAAGGAAATGTTGGCGATTATCTGGGCTTTATGTAATTTACGAAACTACCTTTACGGATCGGCTAAGGTTAAAATCTTTACCGATCACCAGCCCCTGACGAACGCGCTTAGTACAAAAAACAACAATAATAAAATGAAAAGATGGAAAGCCATCTTGGAGGAATACAATTATGAATTGCATTACAAACCGGGAAAGGCAAATGTGGTCGCCGATGCACTCTCACGACCGCCCCAAATAAATTCATTGACAGGTACTATGCATAGCGATGAAAGCTCCGAACATAATTTAATACCGATAACGGAGGCACCTATAAACGCCTTTAATAATCAAATATTCCTAAATGTCGATGTAATTTCCTCATACAGGTTCAATATAATTTTCCCAACATATCACAGACATACTGTTACTGAAAATGACTACTCTCAAGAAAAATTAATTGAAATTTTAAAACGATATCTGAATCCGTCAGTCGTAAACGGCTTAAGCACAGAAGAGCACATTCTCGGCAAAATAAAGGAAATATACCCTCCACACTTCAGAAATTATAAAATTAGATTCACGCGGAAAATGTTAACTGACCTAACGGACGAAGCCGAACAAGAGAATGAAATCCTAAGAGAACACAAACGTGCATATGGCAGCGCGCGCGAAAATAAACAGCAGCTTTTACGATCATTTTAATTCCCTCGAATGCAATCGAAAATAGACGCAATAACTAAACAGTGTGAAATTTGTAAAACGCAGAAATATGAAAGACACCCCCCAAAACCCATTACACAACCGACTCCAATCCCACAATATCCTGGACAGATGGTAAATCTAGACATTTACTACACAAATGACAGAGTAATACTGACTGCAATAGATAAGTTTTCTAAATATGCCCAAGCGACATTAGTCAGATCAAGAGCCACACAACATATTAAAGAACCTCTTAGAAGACTATTGATGTGCTTCGGGATACCGGAAAAAATAGTTATCGACAACGAAAAATCACTAGGATCAGCTTCAATAATACATCTTTTAGAAGACCAATTGAATATCGAAATATTTAAATGCCCACCTTATACCAGTACAGTAAACGGACAAATCAAACGATTCCACAGCACATTGGCAGAAATAATGCGTTGTCTTAAGGCAGAAAAAGTCCATTCATCCTTGGAGACCTCCTCGACAAATCCATATGGAAGTATATCTATTCTATTCACTCTACCACAAACCAAAAACCTGTAGAGCTATTTTTTGGACGACGTGTAACGTCTGACCCTCTTCAAGCCGAAGCCGAAAAGCAAAAGAATATTCAGAGGCTCCAATATAAACAGGACGCTGACCTTAATTATCACAACAAAAAAAGAAAGCCTTATAAAAATTATAATGTGGACGACGTAATTTTTGTTAGAACAAACAAGAGAATTGGAAATAAACGTACATGCTGCTATAAAGAAGAAACTGTAGCGGAAAACAGAAACAGTACAGTTACCACAAATTCAGGAAGAATAGTGCATAAAGGATTAATAAGAAATTAGTTAGAAATATATTAGCTCAGTATTAGGAAAAATAATCTATACCTAACTGAAAAGAATTATTTTCGACGACTACTAAAATACGACTATTAAAATTAATGACGGTATGCCACTGCAAAACACAGATATTGGGTTACAGCAATTCCCAATAATCGCAATCGATAAGGGTATTGCACTACTACAGACAGGTACATTCATTCAAACTCATACATGCAATTAACCTCAACCAATACGAAGAAGCTTTCTTGGACAAAAAATTTACAATAAAAAATTATGTAACACCCAAGGACACATGGGCGTAGCCAGGTAGGGGAAGGGGGGTGCTCCCCCTCCTAACTTTCAAATTTTCCTTATATATATATAAAAAAGTACCCTGAAATGCCAGCTTAACAGGGTCGAGAAGAATTGGTTCAGATAGATTACTTGATACAGTGGGCCAAAGCAGGCATTGTCAACTCCTTTATATTATCAAATTTCGAAATTAACATTACAAAAAACCTTTTCGAGGAACAAAAAATGCCTTTTGTAAATTTAATTGAAGCCTTAGAATTCAGTGAAGTAAAAATCGCTGCAAACCAATCAACCTTGTTGTACGTCGCTACCATTAACAGAGAAAACCTGTTGTAAAAAATTGTTGTTAAAACCCGTAAAAATGAAAAATGTTAGCATTAAGTTAGAATTCGAAAATATAATGTTGTGTGAAAATGAAATATTAGGGATGAATATTGAATGTAATACCTTAGATGAAATATCAATTTGTAAAACATCGAAGTTTGTTAATATTACTAGTCCTAGTTGTATTCCGAATTTAATGAAAAGCTTGCCTTCAACATGCACCACCACCAATAACCAACATTTACCGACAATCGAAGAAATCATATTTAACATTCTTCTACTAAATGATCACAGCGGGGAAGTAACAATAGATAACAAATCCATGTCACTGCAAGGAACCTTCTTAATTCACCACAGCAACTCAACAATCACGGTGAAAAACCAAATATTTAGAAGCAATCAGCTATCAGCTGCAAAGCCATTACCTGCAATAGCACAAACTTCTAATGCGACCAATATCTTCAAGGAAGCCCTATCCTTACAGATGCTGAAGGAATTACAGATTACTGACACTGAAGAGTTGAGAGAAATCAAGTATAAATACGGCGCTAGTCTATCATATAGACATATACCTCAGGAAGAACTATAAAGTAACCATACAAAAAACAAAAAAGAATACAAATGATATTGCCGGTACCCTAACCCACAACAGTGAGGATACCGTTGAACTTAAAGGGGGAGGAGTTAACGCCACAGAAGTTAACAGCGACGCTCACACGCGCAACACATTTTCTGCTGACGCTATGTCTACCAAAATTGGATATCATATAGCACAAATGCCGTAACCGTGAGAAACCAACTAGGCACATGGTGGTTGCATGTGACAACATCCAACTCCAAGCTTAGGTTAAGAGACCGATTGTCAACTAAAGTTAGTTAAAATTTTGACTCAATAAAGACAAGACGTGCCATAGAGCACTAAAAATATATATTTTTTTATAATTTTACCCGGCAGTAAAGTTAAGTTGTACTTTAATTTTTATGAATGTTTTATTTCTGGTTTCTAATCTATCTATACTCTATACTAATTACATAAAGAGAAGTCCATTTCTTTGTAACAGGTAATCTCGCGAACGGCTAGTTCGATTTTCATGAAATTTTGTATGCAAATAGCTTTCGGTAACTAACATTTTTTAGGCTAAAAAAATTTACTTTTTTCTGGTAGGTGGACCAGGGACCGGTCTATTAAAAAAAACCGTATTATGGTCCAATTTGCTTAAAATTTGGTACGTAAGTAGCTTTTTAGCATATATTAGCATATACGATCCATTTTTTTCGGGAAGTGGTCCAGGGACTGATCATTTCGAAAAAATCGCATTTCTGGTCCGATTTGTTTGATTTTTAGTATTAGCACATATGATCCATTTTGGACAAGACACCGATCTATTCGAAAAAATCGTATTTACGGTCCGTTTTGCTTAGAATTCCGTACGTAGGTAGCTTTTTAGCATATATTAGCATATACGATCCATTTTTTTCGGGAAGTGGTCCAGGGACTGATCATTTCGAAAAAATCGCATTTCTGGTCCGATTTGTTTGATTTTTAGTATTAGCACATATGATCCATTTTGGACAAGACACCGATCTATTCGAAAAAATCGTATTTACGGTCCGTTTTGCTTAGAATTCCGTACGTAGGTAGCTTTTTAGCATATATCGGCATATATGATCCACTTTTTCCTAGTAGCGGACCAGAGACCGATCTATTCGTAACAATCTTATTATGGTCCGATTTGCGTACAATTTGGTACGTAGGTAGCTTTTTAGCATATATGATCCACTTGTTCCGAGAAGTGGACCAGGGACCGATCTATTCGAAGAAATCGGATTTATGGTCCGATTTGTTTAAAATTCGGAACGTAGGTAGCTGTTTGCCTGCATAAGCTTATAGATTCCTCTTTTCCAATTTTCATGCAATTTCGAATATAAATAGCTTTGAGCAACAACCATATCAATGGGCGAATTCGTCACTAGGCAAAATTTTTTTGCGCCAATCAAAAACAATGGATACTGTCAAATATAATTATAATATATAATATATCTCAACTAATATATATTTTGAAATACGGTTTTTAGTTTGCGCAAGGCTCGAGAGCGGCTGAACCGATTTTTTTGTAACTGCCACCTGCCGCACGTGTCCCAAGGATGGTTTTAGGCTGAAAAAAAATCTATATGTAAACTGGGCGTGGCACTTCCCATACAAACCGAATTACTCATGCTACATGTCTCTGAAAGTGTGCATGGTAGAGTTCTGGAACTTGGTATGGAGATACACGAAATCAATCGCAAACCCTTGGAGAAAAATTTAAGCTATTGTAAAAATGGGTGTGCCATCTCCCATACAAACCAAATTTTTCATACTACGTATCTCTGGAAGTGTTCATGGTAGAGTTCTGGAACTTGGTATGGAAATATACGAAATGAATCGCATACCCTTGGAGAAAAATTTGAGCTATTGTAAAAAGGGGTGTGGCATCTCCCATACAAACCGAATTTTTCATACTGCATATCTCTGGAAATTTTTGAGTAGAGTTATGGAACTTTGTATGGAGATGTACGAAATAAATCGCATACTCTTGGAGAAAAATTGGAACTATTGGAAAAGGGGGCGTGGCATCTTCCATACAAACCAAATTTTTCATATTGCATATCTCTGGAAGTGTTCATGGTACAGTTCTGGAACTTGGTACGGAGATATACGCAATCAACTCTTGAGGAAAAATTGGAACTATTAAAAAAGGGGGCGTGGCATCTTCCATACAATCCGAATTTTTCATATTGCCTATCTTTGGAAGTGTTCATGGTAGAGTTCTGGGACTTGGTATGGAGATATACGAAATCAATCGCATACTCATGAAGAAAGAGGGCAGCTATTGCGAAGGCGGGCGTGGCACCTCCCATATAAATCGAATTTGTATACTGCATATATCTGAAATTATTTATGGTACAGTACTGGAACTTCGTATGGAGATATGTATGTAGTTGAAATCAAGCCCATACTCATGGAGAAAATTGGGGCTATTTGAAAAGGGGGTGTGAGGCCTACAAACGTGCCGACCTTTAGTTATCTTTGAATGTATTTATAATTTTTCTGTAGGTGTGTTTGTGATTGAAATCCTCCTAAATGATTTCATTTATTTATTTATTTTTTTAAAGAAAGGGGTTGTATCTGTAAGACTTTTTTGTCTTTTATAGTACATCAACTGGTTGGTAGTTACACAAAATTTAATTCCTTAACATTACGTTGCGTACACTTAAAACTAAGAGTTCGGCAAATTGAAAAAATTAATATATATATAAATATTATGTTACCAGGCTAGTCTGATCTATGTTTTTAGTGCGAATAAAACTACATTATTCTACTTTCTGGCCCAACGTTTCGCTAAAACATTTTTAGCATCTTCAGGGGCAATCCAGCTTTATTAAATCTGCCACAAACCAAAAATACAAAGGCACATTGTAATTAAAAATTAATGAATATAGCATACAAACATACATATACATATATGGAATTAAAAATTATAAACAACAATTTGAGGACAAAAAACTCACAATGTTTAAGAACTTTGATTAACACCTAAATACAGCGCATCTGTACCATCTTTTGTGGTAGCTTTGTCAATACTAAAATAATAAACATTTTTATTTGTAATCATAAACAAGAAATGTAAGCGGCCGCAATGTTGTCCGTATCTTCTTTTCTGTTCATTGTCTTTTTCCTTCTTTGCATTATCCTAAGGCTTTCTAGTGTATATCGGGTTGACTCCCTTCTTTCTTTGTCGATAATCTTTGTGTTTGCGAAATCAGCTGTATG
>NW_016164731.1:13568-19585 GCF_001687245.7 Rhagoletis zephyria | reverse complement strand
AAGAAGGGAGTCAACCCGATATACACTAGAAAGCCTTAGGATAATGCAAAGAAGGAAAAAGACAATGAACAGAAAAGAAGATACGGACAACATTGCGGCCGCTTACATTTCTTGTTTATGATTACAAATAAAAATGTTTATTATTTTAGTATTGACAAAGCTACCACAAAAGATGGTACAGATGCGCTGTATTTAGGTGTTAATCAAAGTTCTTAAACATTGTGAGTTTTTTGTCCTCAAATTGTTGTTTATAATTTTTAATTCCATATATGTATATGTATGTTTGTATGCTATATTCATTAATTTTTAATTACAATGTGCCTTTGTATTTTTGGTTTGTGGCAGATTTAATAAAGCTGGATTGCCCCTGAAGATGCTAAAAATGTTTTAGCGAAACGTTGGGCCAGAAAGTGGAGTAATGTAGTTTTATTCGCACTAAAAACATAGATCAGACTAGCCTGGTAACATAATATTTAATAAATTACGAACTGATCGGACAATAAAACATATAATATATATATATTTATTTAAAATACTTAATACTAAATCAACAGATAAAAAGAGAAAAAAAGAAAAAATAAATAAAATAAAATAGAAATAAATTAATTTATTAAAATTAAAATTAAAACTGACAGCTAAACATTATAAATTAAAAGTCGTCGTTTTTATTAAATTGTACGGATTTTAACGAAACTTTTGGTGTATGTTTGAGTGGGTCTCTGGATGGTTTAGTTTCACAATTTAATCCGACAGTTCGCGCTGTAGTTGAATTATTACTAAAAATCTTATTTATCATCCGATTTGGCAAATTTTTTAAATACGTATGCATTACTATTGCAAAAACGTGCTGCCAAGTGGCGCTGAAGTCGAGTTATTACTAAAAATAGCCAAGTGAGAAAAGCGGCCGTGAAGGTCAGATAAATCGACATGTTGCACCATTGAGTATATCGAACGCTCCTGCGTTGCGATTGGCCCAATGGATGTGATTTTCCAATATTATTATGCGTAAAAAACTTTTAAGGTATTTCGTCTGAAATAAGTTAATGTATATTGCATTTCTGTAGAATAATGATTCGCACCCATTTTGAAGTTGCCACCAACTATACTGTAAAGCTTCTAGGACATTCACTATAGAACCGGGTCAGTAGGGAGTGAAGAGGACAAAATTTATTTCGCTTTTCGAATGACCGTGCTACGAAATGCCGCACAACTGGAGAATTTCAAGAACTTCTTCACGGATATAACACTTTTCTTATGTTATTTAAAGCGGCAAATGACCACCAAACCATAATCTTAGCAGACGAATGTGTGAAAATCTTAAACGAGAATTGTTGCTGAAAATGTTAGACCAAAAAGTTTCAATAAAATAAATAAAAATTTTGGGCGGGGCGAAGTTCGCCGGATCTGCTATCTATACTAATTATATTAAGAAAAGCCCCTTTTTTTGTAACAGGTAATCTCGCGAACGGCAGGCCCGATTTTCATGAAATTTTGTATATAAATAGCTTTCAGTAACCACCATGTTTTAGGCTAAAAAAATTACTTTTATCGGGTAGGTGGACCAGGGACCGATCTATTCGAAAAAACCTTATTATGGTCCGATTTGCTTAAAATTTGGTACGTAAGTAACTTTTTAGCATATATGATCTATTTTTTCCGGGAAGTGATCCAGGGACCGATCTATTTGAAAAAATCGCATTTACGGTCCGATTTACTTAAGATTTGGTACGTAGGTAAATTTTTAGATATGTTAGCATATATGATCCACTATGATCTATTCAAAAAAATCGTATTATGGTCCGATTTGCTTAAAATTTGGTACGTAAGTAGCTCTTTAGCATATATTAGCATATATGATCCATTTTTTTTCGGGAAGTGGACCAGTGACCGATCTATTCGAAAAAATCGTATTATGGTCAGATTTGCTTAAAATTTGGTACGTAAGTAGCTTTTTCGCGAAAATATACGAAGCCGATTACAATTGTACTAAGCAGTCATAGATATTGTGTAATTTATCGTTCCCGGTTAAAGATATTAATTTATTTAGTTACAAAAAAGCGATTCACGTTTACGTTTACCTCATAAACTGAACAGAAATACAGTTCACCAGCTGAGCGATAAGGTGCAATGTAATGGTTTGCATGTTATTTATTCAAAATCTCAAGTAAGGTTTTCTTAACGTTAAAATGTGAGTCGGAGGTGTCAAAATAGTCGTAATGATTATTAAAGTCCCGGCATAGGCAACGAAAAGCGTCATGCATTTCAAAATTTGTTCTACAAATAGTTAGCTTAATGGGCTTGTAATGTCTAGAAGGCCTAGAAGAAATACAAAACGTGATCTGGTTCAGTAGAAAGGGACTATTGACCATCTCGTTCAAGATCTTAATCATGAAAAAAACCCCGAGCATCTTTGTACGGCTGTGCAGCGTTGGCAAACAGCTGTTCCTGCAAATTCTGTAAAACCTGCAAATCGTGAAGCATCTGGAACGCAACTAATGTCTAAATGCACAGTTTCCGTATGCGCAATTTCAGTGCCCCAAAAATAAACGGTATTGCACATCAAGTTTCGATAGGCCTAGTAGTTTCTGAGAAATTTATTAATCACTCCAGATTTTTTGTACGAAAAAATTAAGAAATCAAATGCAAAGTCGGCACGCTGTATGATAAAATCTAGCTACTAACAAAGAAAATTGAAATGAAAATGCGCACTGATTTTTTTTTACGAAATATGCGCAGGAGAGGGTGTTATTCACACGTGCATGCCAAATCAATGAACTCCATTAAAAAACGTGGGAGATGCGATGATATATTGGACATTATTTTTTTAAATAACCTTTATATTAAAAATTTAAATAAAGAATGTTATTATAAATATTATATCTATACTAATTATATAAAGAGAAGTTCCTTTTTTTTTGTAACAGGTAATCTCGCGAACGGGTGGTCCGATTTTCATGAAATTTTGTATACAAATAGCTTTCGGTAACCACCATGTTTTAGGCTAAAAAAATTTGCTTTTTTCTGGTAGGTGGACCAGGGACCGATCTATTCGAAAACNTTGTATACAAATAGCTTTCGGTAACCACCATGTTTTAGGCTAAAAAATTTGCTTTTTTCTGGTAGGTGGACCAGGGACCGATCTATTCGAAAACACCTTATTATGGTCCGATTTGCTTAAAATTTGATACGTAGGTAAATTTTTAGATATGTTAGCATATATGATCCACTCTTTCCGAGAAGCGGACCAGGGACCGATCTATTCGAAAAAATCGTATTTATGGTCCGATTTGCTTAAAATTTGGTACGTAGGTAAATTTTTAGATATGTTAGCATATATGATCCACTCTTTAAGAGAAGCGGACCAGGGACCGATCTATTCGAAAAAATCGTATTTATGGTCCGATTTGCTTAAATTCGGTACGTAAGTAGCTTTTTCAATATATAAGCATATATGATCCATTTGTTCCGAGAAGTGGACCAGGGACCGATCTATTCGAAAAAATCGTATTTATGGTCCGATTTGCTTAAATTCGGTACGTAAGTAGCTTTTTCAATATATAAGCATATATGATCCATTTGTTCCGAGAAGTGGACCAGGGACCGATCTATTCGAAAAAATCGTATTATGGTCCGATTTGCTTAAAATTTGGTACGTAGGTAGCTTTTTAGCATATATTAGCATATATGAACCACTCTTTCCGAGAAGTGGACCAGGGACCGATCTTTAACAAATATAAATTGCCACTAAAAGCTCACAGATATTCTTACATTTGTATAAATTTCTTCATATTAGTAAGGGAACATACACTTATTACATAACGCTTTTTTGGAACATGGAGTTTGGTAAAAATAGAGAAGTTAATATTGAAATTTTAAAATTTTTCTGAAGAAAGAGCGGATACTCAAGATTTGATTTTAGAAACGTGAAAAAAACGTTACGAAATATATGAACGTCACTTAACAAAACTTTATACAACCATCTAAATTTTTTTCTGTAATAAACAATAAATGCATTGCAACGAAATAATATGACATTTTATTTAAAAAAATTAGTAGTAGCCCTAACCTTATACGAATGGGTCAAATTGACCCACAACACTAAGCGTGTGATTTTTTCCTAACATAGCAGAGGGGTTAAGCTAATTTAATTGAACGGCACAGATATTTAGCAAACAAATTCGTTTCGTTATTCATAAAAAAAAAAATTATCAAAAAAAAGTCGTTTGTTTGTTATCAAAAAAAAAGGTATCAAAAAATTTCTTTTCGTTGACCATCAAAAAAAAATGTAGTTATCAAGAAATATCACGAGAAATATTTTTTATTATTTCTGACGCTAGAAAAGTACTTTGCGGATGCTGTAAATTTTCTTGAATAAATAAGTATATCGTCGCTACCATGCACAACTGCTTTTTGATTTACGATACCTTGCGCATGCGTTTAGAATGATACGTAAGTTGGCAAATCGTCAAATTTCTAGTCTTCTTAGAAGCAGAGGATACTGGCTTTAACAAAATGTCGAATCCCACACTTTTGTCTAATGAAAACAATACTTTTTACAACAGTTTCTTTGCTCTCCTGAAACGTGCCGATTTTCACATTCGATAGTTTGACATGGTAGCGTCGATATTTTATATGAATTTTTAGTTTTTCTTGAGAGCCTTCACAAATAAAAAAAAATTCGGAATATGTACACTAGGGCGGGTCGAAAATCTAATTTTTCTCCAATTCCTTGGTAATAGTAAAAATATATTGTATCATGAAGTCAACAACAAGCCTGCAAAATATTAGTCTTTTATTTTAATTGTAAGAGCCCGCGCATCGACCACCAAGTGACGCACGGCACTTGACTAGTTCTTAAAAATTCTAGGTTCAGCAAAAATGTTTGATGCATATTATTAGATAATGAATCCGTTAACGCAAAAGATAAAGCCAAATATCATTTCTCGCAGCCCTTTATTTTATCGTTCATCTCAAGGTTTTCTTTATTCAATAAAATTTTAATTGTTCTCTTGATAATTGACTGGCCAATAGTCAAAAGATGTAAATAACAGCATTAATATTACTAGCGTGCATTTAGGCCAATTTTTTTTTAATATTAGCCATAGTTTGCGAATTTTCGCAAATTTAAGAACAATTTCGGTAGTTCTAATAGAAAAGCCATTATTTCCCATCACCATGGAAAAATTTTGTTTATGCAGATGGGTATGGAAACACTAAGCAGCCACAACTCCTAGAAATACTACCTAGTTTACTACTGTTTATGCAAAGCTAGCTAGCCTAAGACTTAACCTAGCAGATCACACGTATCTTTTAAACGTAATGAGATACAAAATCAGGAATAGCGTAACTAATGAGCAACTAATTATGCCGTTTGCAGAACTCTGATATCTTATCTGGAACCGAAGATATAGCAATGGTCTGCTAGCTTAAGACTTAACCTAGCTGATCATAGGTATCTTTTAAACGTAATGAGCTAGAAAGTCGGGAATAGTGCGACTAATGAGCAACTAAATATGCCGTTTGCAGAACTCTGATATCTTATCGGGAACCGAAGATATAGCAATGGTCTGCTAGCTTAAGACTTAACCTAGCAGATCACACGTATCTTTTAAACGTAATGAGCAACTAAATCGGGATTAGTGTTACTAATTAGCAACTAAATACCCAACAGGTTAGAGTTGCGCGTCGGGACCATGGTCTGCTAGCTTAATATACGTCGTCGTGACCATGGTCTGCTAGCTTAATATACGTGAGAGAGGTAAAGGAGCGAATAAATGTATGAACATATGTATGTATGTCGATAAGTTTATATTAGGACGGGTTTAAGTTTATTATTATTTATTAGCGAAATTAAGTTAATCAATGGGATGATGTATTCAAGTGAGAAAATATATGCTAACAAACGTCAAGCTGTGAAGTTCTACTTATATTGTGCCTTGATTGGTCTTTGTATTTTGCAAAGTTTATTGTGCTAATTTTGAGTAAAAGTTGCTATAAAAAGTGCCTACGAGCATCTT
>NW_016164731.1:8580-12961 GCF_001687245.7 Rhagoletis zephyria | reverse complement strand
TTATTTTTGTTGGGCCTATACTCAAATTCACGAACGAAACCTCCGGAGGGCCAAAAGAACTACTAAGCAGCATGTGAAAATTTTCTAAATTTACGTATATTTTAAATGAAGAAATATTTCTTTCATATTTAAAATTACATTTTCTGATACTTAAGTTGACAGTTTTAACTTTGGACGAGATGTAAAACTTTATATCGTCCTCGGAAGTATCCCTCGAAAATCTAGACACAAATATAGACTTCTTTGGGGGAACCACAACCAGTCTCCTAGTATCAGACTCGATTACCGGCGGACGGGGTTGAGTAACTGAGTTACTAATTGAGGGTAGAGTAAGCGTTGGAAGATTAGATGGCGGTGCCACAACTTCAACGGGGGACGGGTAAGATTCTGCAGGGTCGTTATTATTAGAAGCAGACTTTGATATATGTTCTTTTGAGGAAGATAACTCCGTTGTCTGTGGACATGGAGAAGAAAGATTAATTAAGTCATTCGGAAGATTGTTCTGACGTGGAACGGTCCTTTCATTAGGCGGACTATGAAGACGCTTACGTTTTGACACATGAATGTCCTTCATAGATTGTACGGTATCTAAGCATTTAAAAGATTTAAATACATTTTCATAATGTTTAAATTTTTCGGTCAGTACCGACAACTCTCTCCCTACCTCAGAAAACCCATTTCTGGTTTGCCTAAACAACTTAAAGAGATCAACTTCGGTTGACCTGCACTTTAAGCAAGACCAGCGAAGACCTTTGCCATCATTAATAGCGTCCAGAATTCTTCCTGTCAAACCAGCACATTTTAGATGGCAAATACCATCACAGAGCCAGCACGATAATTAGCGTTCAGATTCGCTTTTAATTTGGCAGTTATCAAGATCACACTTCATATTGAAAGATTTAATAACACTTATGTTAATAAAAAGACAAGCAAAATAAGTTTAACACAACACACACAACAATTTAGGAGCTGATGTCTTTAGCTTAAAAATATATGTAGCGAACAGTTTGAGGATCACTGTATTGTGACACTTAATAAACGCAGCGCAAACAGCTGTGACAAGAAATACTAAACGAAGTAAACAAAAAGAGCAAAAAGAAATGTGCAAAAATAGAAACCATCTCAGTTAACTACAAAGGAATAACAACAACAATGATAACAACAAATGACTCGGCAAGATTAGATGTAAGCTAGTGAAATTTAATTAAATTTAATAAAAACCACAAAAATCACAAAACTTTCACTTAGCTTCGGTTATTATCACACTATGAAAGCTTGTAAAACCAATTTTGAATTGCACGACCCACTCCGTTGCTTATGCCAGGATTTTAACTCTCATTCCAGCACGTTTGATATATCAGATCCGCTTTTCAGCATTAAGAAAGCGATACTCTCCTCTCTCAATAAGTGAATTATTGACATAAATACATAAAATCAGCTGATGAATTTAGTTCTGTAGCTGAACAGTTTTAGATCTCGACACATAACAAACTCCTGCCTATCGTGACTCGGCACAAAAATTTAAAATATTGGTTCCGTACGTCATGCGGACTGCGCCCCTCGTGCGGATGGGCGGGAATGGAGGGTAAAAACCGTTGGGATATTATTATATATTATGTAAATATCTTGAAAGGATAGTAGGGGAGGGGGGTTTCATATAAACATATGTACATAAGTATGTACATATATATAAGAACATATCTGTATATGAATTTATTTATTTTTTTCTAATAATTTAACCACACACTAGTGTGTTGTTTGCTGTACGTACCTAAGCCAAGGCAAATGTTTTCTCTCTGCGACTGCCATAGCGGATAACTAAGCAATCGATGTTGGGTAAATAATTATGTACGTATTTAATGTCTGCACTATTATGTACCTATATTTTGGGCGCAAATTTTCTAAAACCGGGACAACAGAGGGTTTGAGATAGCATATGTAATATGTATGTATGTAGGTTTGCAAATAGATAGGCCAATGTACCGTACGGGATAAAGGAAAAGTTGCCCGATAGGAAATTTGGAACTGAAGTGTGAATATAAGCAGGCAATAAAAATTATAGCTTTTTCTTTTCTCGAAAAAAGGCTGCACTTATTCTGCCTTGTGTTAGCGTTGTCACACTTTCATTTTCTTTTCTCAGCCCTTTCACAAGGCGTCGTGTTCTTTTCTCAGCAGGTTGCGCTCTGATCCGGCGAAAGTGCTGCCTTTTCTGCCCTCAAATAGACATGAGGGTGAGAGTTGCATGGTTGATTTTTAATTTCATCTTGTAAAAATGAAACATTTTCCCTATCACNACTTTCATTTTCTTTTCTCAGCCCTTTCACAAGGCGTCGTGTTCTTTTCTCAGCAGGTTGCGCTCTGATCCGGCGAAAGTGCTGCCTTTTCTGCCCTCAAATAGACGTGAGGGTGAGAGTTGCATGGTTGATTTTTAATTTCATCTTGTAAAAATGAAACATTTTCCCTATCACAAATAAGGGTTTTGCTTTAAAATTGTTAAAGACTTACAGGCCAAGTGAATAATTCAGCTTTATCATATATGTAATACTTCTATATTGGTAGTAAGCTAACATCTCAATGTGTAAGCATTCCGAAATCAAAGCGAGACAGTCTAGTACTGTTTTTGTCAATGTATTGTGTACTTGAGTGTATATTGTTTTGTATATGTGTTGTGTACATGTTTATTTATAAACTCATGTGTTCCTTTTCTTTCGTACGTGTTTATTGATATATCTGTACTGTAGTGTTTTCGGACGGTACTAGCTCTTACTGCCAATATAGGAGTATTACATATATGAGCTTTATTAAGTTCTAAGTATAAATAAATTGTGATAAAGTAGTATATTTTCTGTTTCATTCTCATATAAAGAACGCAACATTTTCTCAGGTTTTAGGAAAACGCAAAGCAAGAGTTCCCATATAAAAGGACAGAACTTTTTTTGAGAAAAGAAAACGCTATTAGTTTGGGTAATAATTATGTATGTATGTGTTTAATACCGTTTTTTCCCAAAAGGGGAATATGAGAAAACGTTTAGGGTTTAGAGAGTAAGCTGCGTAGGAAATATGGGTACATGTTCATACATATATTTCGGTATATACACATGTATGTGGCTTTTTTATTTCACTTACGGTAAAAGTTCACCGGCTTTAATTTACCGTACGAGAGGGACCGCTATATAATTCACATACATACGTAGGTAAATACGTCGAGAATAAGGTATTCATATAAAGAATTAATGGGCACTCACTTGAATATATGTATATACATATGGGTAACACCTGTATAAGATAATGCTGGACTGTACCGCCACTACCTCCTGTCGCTGTCCTGTGTACTGTTGTAGTTGTTGCCGTTGGAGTACTGGTGCTCCCGCTTGCGCTGCCGCCGGACACCTGCTGTGTAGACCAAGTAGGGATAGCTTTTTACGCCTTAACTTAATTTTTTTCGGTTTCTACGTTGTTTTTTAATACTGTCTTGGCTTTTATATAGGTTTTTCTTCACTGTATCTTAGCCGCAGTTTGAATTTTTGACTTTTCTACAACTTTTTAAATACCTTTATTGTTCTTGACCTTTGTTTTCTTAACTTCGTTTAAGTTGGATGACTTCTTTTTCCACCTTTTGTTTGTAGTTTTTGATAAATTTTTCCGCCCGGGTAGGTATTCGTTTTAGATTTTTGTCTCTTTACCAAATTCTAAACTTTTCGCCTTTGCACAGATATATATTTTTTTCCTTCTTATAAGTTTTATATATGCACTTTTACTTTATTGTACAAAAAATATGTTAGAAATTTTTATTTTGATTTAGTCTTGCTGAGTTTTTTTGTTTTTACTTGCAGGGATTTGGTTTAAATAGTTTTTTTAACGTTGCACTTTTCATTAGCTTCGCTTTTCGTAACAATTTTTATCGTTTTAGTCGTATTTTTGTAATTTGTTAAAATAAGTACAACTTCAATTTTGCTTTTCCGCCTTTAATAATTTTTTTATTTTATTTTATATTTTTGCTCGCACTTGGATTCACGCCGCACCGCTTTTATCACATGAGGGAAATTTTCCGACTGTGATTTTTTGTACGTATGAGAGTGAAAATTTGTCGCTAGGCCGCGGGTTGCCGTTTTAGTGACGAAGGACCTTGTTGCTAATTAGGGGAGTAGCAAGATAAAAGACGCAGGGTGCGCTGGAGGTGTTCCAATAATGAAAATAAAACAGGTTGGATTTAATAATATTCCACTTAATTTAAGAGATTTATTTAATTCAGTAATTCAAACTAGCGATGATAAATAACTAAGTATTTGCCACTTCGCCACTTTCTGAGAAAATGTTTGATATCAGCGAAAGTGCGATGCGGCTGCGACGGCGGTTCTAATGCAATTAATTTAAAAATATT
>NW_016164731.1:0-641 GCF_001687245.7 Rhagoletis zephyria | reverse complement strand
AACGAAAGAGGTGAGTCGCTATTTCAATTTATTATTGATTCTACGTTTAGGATTTGTAATAGAGGTAGTACTCCCACCTTCATATTTCCTAGTACCTCTGTTTTTTGCGGTTGGGAAGAGGTCCTAGACCTAACTCTGCTAACCGAGGGGAGCCTAAAGGTCAATAAATGGAGAGTATCCGACGAAGAGACCCTCTCGGACCACCGTCGAATACTCTTTGAGCTAAATATTGCGGCGGATACGCCTACTCCCTTTAGAAACCCTCGTAAAACAGATTGGGACTTATTTCAAAAGGTTATTGGAAAATAATTAAAGAAACTACCGGTGGTAGACATTCCTACAAGAGGCGAGCTGGACGCCGAAGCGGACAGCCTGAATAAGGCCTTCGGAAAGGCCCTGACGAAGGCTTGTCCGCTGAGCTATGGCAAGAAAGCGCGCACACCCTGGTGGAATGAGAACCTTACAGCGCTACGGAAGCAAGTAAGAAAATCCTTCAACGAATGCTACAGGATTAAGGTATGGGACCTATATAGAGAGAACCTAAAGAAATACAAAAAAGCGATACGGGACGCCAAGGAGGCGCCCTGGGGGCAATTCTGCGAATCCATCGAGGATACCAAGGAATCTGCGAGATTAAGCAA
>NW_016164730.1:2910-30231 GCF_001687245.7 Rhagoletis zephyria | reverse complement strand
TATAGTGAGTTAACCCTTTAACCAAATTCCAGGAATCAGGCGAATACGCTAAGCATAAACAGATCGGAGAAATGAGGGAAACCGCGCAGCCTCAGCTGTTTGGATTTATTTTTAAAAACTAAGCAAAAGAGACCTTGAAAATTGCAGCTTGTTTTATCATTAAAATAACGCGCCAACCCTTTGACAAAATTTCAAGAATTTAATGCAGCCGGCGGTTGAGAAGCGTTTATTTAGCATGGACTTTACACAAAAAATATACAAAAGGGACGCATGTGCGCCGAAGTATCGTTTCAAAGGAGCATCATGGCATTTGCGTACGAAATGTTCAAGAAAGAATTGATTCTCTATGCATTGAACTGTGTATTTATAAAGTCCATACAGCTCAACATTACATTTTCCTCTCTATCGTCATGGCAACGAACACAGCCAAAGATCTTGCGTGGAATAATTCTCTCTACATCCCCCAAAACCTCTCGTCTATCTTCGTTCGATATTGTCCACGTTCCTGCGGGCATATGAGAGATTTGTAGAGCGTAATAGACCTTCCAACATCAGGTCACCGAAGACACGCGAAAGTGAGTCAATTTATCTAAAACCTTTGGACTTCAACGGCTCAGTGTGGTCGTTCCCAATTCGAACGAAGCTGAGGGTATTACTGAACGTCAAGGCTGCCCAGTCAATGTGTTCTTACAAGGCTCCATTTTTTCGCACAATGTAATCATCGAACGGTATGAGAAATGTTGGGAAGGCTTGATACATTCTCCATATCAGCTTCCCCGCCGACTTTGTACAGCCCAGCCTGCATACCGTCTACTCCAGGGGTTTCGTTGTCCCTAAGCCGCATTATAGCTTTTGTGTCATCACCTTAGTCGAGTAGGGTTACGCCATCTTCGATCTTATATAATGGCCTGAGTTCTTCCTGGTCTAACTGGTTGCTGGTGTTGCCAATCAACAATGAATGGAGCCGCAAGAGTATGGATTGTGTGTAGTGGTGAAACTGTAACTGCATACCCAGAAAAACGACCACATTACACTCCAAAGAAAATCATTGAAACATATCCTTTCACATTAACTGGTTTAATCAGTATGGAAAAGGCAGTCGTCTGCAATCTGTTATCGATTTACATACACAATTTCGAAACCCTAATTAGTTTAAAACCATATACTGACTTCTATAAATATTTATTTCCTTCAAAATTCATATTGAGTTGAAAACCAAACCGAAATTTTTTAAAAACTTTTTTTTTAATACATAAATTAGGGAGGGTAATGTTTTTACTAAGCGCGTATAGCATAGAAAGATTCTACGTGTAATTTTACGCAAATTTGCCGAAGAAACTATGGAGTTTGCCAAATTGGGAAAATAGGTTTCGAAGTGAAAATTGTCGCCCTCTGGTGGAGGTTTTATGAAAAAGATTAGTACAGAAATGGATTCCTCAAACCAAAAAGCTCGTTAAAACATGTTTTCTTTACAAAATTTAAGCACTTCTTTATGACACTACAGCAAAATACCAAGAAACCTATTTTTGCAATTTGGCAAACTCAAAATTGATTTTAGACCAATTTTTATCTCGAAAAATTTGCTTAGAATTACACGAAGAATCCTTCTGTGCTATACGCGCATAGTCGAAAAAATCTCCCATACAAATTGACCCGCCCTAACATACATACATACCTACATACAGTTAGTCAATAAAGTTTAGGTACAGGGAATTTTTTACAATAAATTAAAGAAAAGTCTGCGTAATTTCATTCAAATATTGCACTTTTTATTGACGCTCTCTAGAGAAAAGTGGAGTATGCAATTTTTTAGCCCATTCACTTTTGATAAACTGCAAGTATGAGGAAGCTAGGACTTACCATTGATTTTTGGGAAATTTTTTTGTTGAAGGTTTCGCACATTTTTTCCATATAAAAAAATTATCAAACATTATTTTATAGGGAGAAAATGAGCGACATCTTCAACAAAACTTTTTTCTAAAGAGTATAAATAAAAAGTGCAATATTCGGATGAAATTTCGCAGAATTTTCTTTAATTTTGCACAGGGTTTGGAACTCTGAGTGTTGTGCTTTTTGTTGTAGATTTAACCATATTTTTATAAAAAATTAGCGAATAATTAAATATTTAACAAATAGTTTCCGGTACTGTAAAAAATGTGCTGTACCTAAACTTTATTGACTGACTGTATGTGCCTGCATGTGTATTTATATATCACCATCATAGTCACCACTACCGGCGCCACATGGGATGAACCACGAAACTTTTGACATATCATACAAAGTGCGCACAACAGCAGCAACAAAAAAAAATCTAAATTTTGCTGCGGTCAAAATGTTGGAATATTCTGAAATCCACCCGAATTTGTAATATTAACCGCAGAGAAATTCGATGCATTTCATAGCCGCGGGTGTCAATCAAATTCGTACCGAATCTAAGTGCATGTATACACATTTTTATGTACAAAGTTCACACACAGCTGTGCCACTAAAAGTTGCATGATAGTGTGGTTGGTGCATTTAGTTGAACCTACGCTTATGTTGAGTCTAAAATATCCCAACTATGCAAAATTTGCCACTTTATTGCTTCTATTTCCAAGTTGCGCTCTGTAGCGCACAATATTCGTATGATACGACGAGGAAATGAATGACCCCGCCCTCACTAATAATGCAGTTATTATGGGAAGCATAAACAAACATAAGTTTTGCGATAGTAAAAGAAAATAAACTCAGAAAGTTTACCCCCTACTTGCTCTCGCAATTTTGGTATTTAACTTAATATTTGCGATATTCATGGCTAAATTTTTAATGACCTCGAAATACGCCAGCACTGCCAGAAAAACTGGCTTAATTACATACAAAAAAATTTTACACTTTTTTTCTAGTTCGAACTTTTGCCAACTCAGCGATGTAAATTAATCAACTGGAAAGTGTGAAACTTCATTTATTTCACAGTTGTCGTGGGTTCTCTCATTTATTTAATAAATATTTAATGTTCATTGCTGTGTACAAGTACATTCATATGTACATAAATATATATAGTACATTTGTATCATGTTATAAGCATACCTATGTATGTATGTATGCATGCATGAAAGGATGCAGATTTTAATTCCCTGGGAATTCAGCAATTCACGTGGATATTTTAAGTGCTGCCGGAAATTTGAGGTTCGTTGGACTTCTACTCCATTGAATTAAGGCTGCATGGGTGGTGTGGCTCGTCAAACTGGGTTTCAAAAAAACTTTAATTCGTGCTGTTGGTAAACGTACCACGGCAGTGGAAACAGCATGTGTGTGGAGGAATTTGTATGTTATGTCCCGAAAACGAATATACTCATTTGTTAAAAATCAATGTACCATATGTTTAATCTTAATTGAATTTTGTTTGTGGCAGTTATCATTTGCCGCACTTCATCATATTTCAGTTTATCATGTTGTAGGCAATACTTGCTGTTTGTTCCATATAATAAGCGCAGTAGTGTGGTGAATTATTATTATTTTATTTTATATATCAACGTTTACAATTTAAGAGGATATGGCATGCTTAATTTACCTTACAACTAGAGCATTTAATTTATTGGATGTAAGTACTTATGTAAAGAAAATATTATTATGGAAGAGGGGAAAAAATTATAAATTAATAGGAAAAAAAACCCCCCTTATATAAGATATTACAGAAAAGTGATATAAATATACATACATAAATAATTGCATGTATAAGTAAAAATATTAATAATAATTAATTAAGATGTGTTTAAGTTACAGATAAGTGGATTTGAAGAGATATCACAGAGTCGATTAAATTTGTCAGTGATCTTTTTGACACAATCTGATATTTGAACCATTTTACTTTGCTCATGGAGCCTGATTGTGGAGAAGTGCCAAGGAAAGTCAAGCATCATTTTGAGAAGTTTATTTTGCTTAATTTGCAGTTTGTTAATGTGTGTTTTGGCACAGCTTCCCCAAACTGGGCAACCATATAGAATAATTGATTGGAAAATTACTTTTGCCAAAGTTATTTTGTTATCAGCGTTCATCCTAGACCTTCTATTAATAAGAGGATACAGGAGTTTGATAGCAATATTAAACTTTGTGATAAGGTGTTGGATATGATCCCTGAAAATCATTTTTTGGTCAAGAATAATGCCTAGGTACTTAGCGTTATCAGACCATTGTACAACATGGTTTAAGACATTGATATTCGAGTTGGGATAGTAGCAAGCATTTCTTTTTCTAGTAAAAAAGAGAGCTTGCGTTTTGCCAGCGTTTATTTTAATTTTCCATTTATTAAAATATTGTATCAATGAATCTATGGCTACCTGGATTTCAGCTACAGATTTCAGGCCAAACTCATGTGAGTGATATATAGCAATGTCATCTGCGTACATTGCATATCAACAATTTTGTACTTTGGGGATGTCTGAGCAGTAAATTATATACAGGAGCGGCCCGACAACCGAACCCTGCGGAACGCCAGCCGAAACGTGTATTAAGTCGCTGAATTCATCTCTAACTTGAACACAAAAATAGCGGTCGCATAAAAAGCTATTAATTATTTTAATTAAATACGCGGGAAAATGGTTATCAATCAGTTTAAAAATCAACCCGTTGTGCCAAACTGAGTCAAAGGCCTTCTCAATATCAAGTAGCACAAGTGCTGTTGAACGCCATAGACTAAAAACAAATTAAGTTAGATATGCAGAAACTATTTTGTAGCTTGTAAATGAATGCCAATTCGGCGGAAGATAGATATCGAATTCATTGTACTGTCGCGTCTCTGCACAATTCGCATTAAAGGGAGATCCTGAAACACCTCGCTCACTTACACCTAAAACCCGACCGAATAAAAGGATGTTGTTAACATCTTGCCAGACGATCTCAATACCGGGTTGGGAAGGAAGAGATTTCTGGGATCAGCGTCAGAAAATTCAGCCTCCACGACGAAAGATCCAATGCCGAACTGAGGCCGAAACTATTTAGTCTGCAGCACTAGGTTCCAACATAGGATGATCCATCTAGTGGCTGACTGCAGATCGAAAGGCTATAAACGAAAGCGTGATCGTTGTGATAGACGATCTACATAGTGTATCGATATAGAGAGCTGAAAATAAAGTAAAGACGTATTTTACGTAACAAAAAGTATAAGGACAAAATTGGTGAGTGCGAAGGACTTTCAATTGTGAACAGGAAAACGCGCGAAAATTCTATTAGCGAATTAGGCGAAGGAAGGTTTTAAGACCAGGGAAATTTCTGCAAGGACAAAGCAAGGCTACTTAATGAACCATGTTCTGCAGTATACGAATTACGTCGGTCGCTAAAATTATAATGGCACTAAAATAAAAAAATTAGATGAATTCGAGTCCCCAGGTGATGATGAATGAGTCTGTGTAAGTTCGAAGGAGTAGTGCCAACATCTTAGGAGTTTTTGGTTACAAAGATTCTGCGGAAGATTTTCTGCTCCGCTCGCCCGGTCATGTCGTAGGAATGGACACAAATGTTACAGCCATAAAATTGTTGCTTCCGTTTCTTGCTGGCGGCAGCTGCCGAAGAAACAGGACTCCGCTGTGATGAAGTAGGATTTGACTTCACTTGGCATTTCCAACTGGCACAGGGGAGAACCAACTAGCCATCATCGTTTAGACGGTTGCAGTGTCAAACAGGAAATAAAATTTGGTTTCTATTAGCGTAAAAAACCTTTGCTTCAACGTACATAATTATTTATACTTTGAAATCTGAATTCGAACCGTCCACAAATTTGCCGGCCAAAGTCACAGCAACTTTGATAAAAGGGACAATGAAGGCAGAGAGTGTGCATGCAACCCGATAACCACCAATTTCTTAAGTCAGTAGTACGCTTTCAATGAAGTTGTATTCACTCTATTTAGGCATGGAAGGCCATCTGCCAGCAAAGTTTAACAAAGAAAAGAATTTCAACCCGCAGCACACTATTTCAGTGAAATCAGTGCGTGGCCAGAAATCGATAATGCGACAACGTTGAAGTTTTTGCTTTCAGTTGGACACTTCCGAACAATGATTTTTTTTTTCCAACTTCATTCTGTTGCTGCTTTCATCTCATTATTCGAACTTTTCCCATTGACACCGATTGCTCTTTTTTGGCCAAGTTTTAATTTACGCTGAAATGTTTCTCCCCTCCTGCTGGCGACGAACTTAAGTAACTTACGTAAGTGATTGATTTGGTAAGGTCACAGCAATAACTCGCGCTAAACTTTTTAAGTTTTATGTCGATTAACTTACTTAGTTGCGAAAAGTAAGAACTCAATCAAGGTGAAACACATGGCACGCTACTTGCGTTTTGCTAGTAAATATTGGTGTTTCAATTAGTGCTTTATTTTGTGTACAGATTTAAAAATGATTCATAAATCTGAAAATCTTCATACAAAATTTTGAATAAAAAACAAATAATCTGTCAATAGAAATAATCGGAGAACTGTTAACCAACAACCTACAGCGATTGATTTATGATGTTCGAACTAGTGGTACTAGCTAAATTTAAAACAACGAAAAAAGAAAAATTTTTTTGATCAGTATTTCAAAAGAATTTCAACCATGACAATTTTCAATGACAATTTGAGGATTTTACGGGTTTGTAAACGGACACAATTCACAAATATTATTGATTAAGTTAGATTTTTTTTCTATATTCCTAAATATACATAGATGTATATACATATAGATCCATTAGCGCAGACAAGGGGTGGGTTTTGGGGTTCAAACCCCCCCTAAAGCTAATAACCTCAAATACAAACTGTATCTTAAAGCTAAGAATCCAGCTCTCAAGGAAATTATAAGAAATATTTATTATAATTTCTGTTGCTTGAATAAGCGCTTTGCTTTTGCTGTAAATTTTCATGAGGAAATGAATATACGAGCATTTTTTTCTTGAGAGCAGCAAACTGATTTAAGAAATTTTGGTAGAAGAAAATTTCTTTTCCATTTCTCGTCCGTCGTTTTATATCAATTTTTCGTTTTTCTTGAGAGTTCAGTTAATTTTTCGGTATTCGAAATATTAAAAAAATTTAGAAATCGTGGAAAATCACCATCTCTATCGAAAGCCAGAAACCAGAAATCGAAAAAAGGAACATTAAAGTGCAAAAATTAATGGAATCAATAAATTTATTTTTACTGACTCTTTTTTATAATGTTTTATTAGGTACTTTTGAAAGTTGAGCGCATCTTGAGTTTATAGAATTTTTTATTAAACAAGTGATTTTTAAGGAAAGAACACAACCGACTTCAATTCTTATATTCAAATTTAGGGGTACCGTTAATTTCTTCATGATCCAATCATCGGATCTCTAAACCAAATTACGGGACGAACCTTGAGGTACCATCTCTCCAATAAAAAAAAGGATTATTGAAATCGGTTCACGTGGTCCAAAGTTATGTATTCCGGCGAACTGATAACCTCCCCTTTTTTTGAAGTCGGTTAAAAGTGTTTGAGTTCTGTTAATATTATGTAAATAAAGTGCAAATTACGAATTTGAAAACGTTTATTTATTTATTACATACTGTACATAAAACTTGCATGAATGTATTTTAAAGAGCGTATTATCTGAAGAAAATGTTCAGTATTTTCCGGTGATATATCTTCAGAAATATAAAACCCCCCTAAAATATATTCCTGGGTGCGCCCCTGTATAGATCTACAACATTGTGTATAATTCAACCTGATTACATCTGCTATAACTTGCAATACTCAATATTTTTTGTCGATGGCTATCATGAGCATTTTTCAACACATACAATACAGTAAATTTAGTAAAGCAAACGATGCATTATTTAGTCGACGTTTCCCGTTGTCCTTCCAGTACTTTGGTTTCTTTGTATTCATTCAGCACATCTGGTGGCCGGACTTGCCAAAAATTATGTCCACGCAAAAGAGGTATATTAAATTCCCACCCGCTTGCATTCCTTACAACTAGTGAGGTAGGAAACGCCTTGTCTGCAATCATTACTTGGAAGAAATCGTTAATGGCGAAGAAGAAATAACGAACCAATATTAGGCGAGTGCCGCTACCTGCGCTTAGAAGTTAACTTTTCAGAAACGCCCCTTCAGTTGTAAAAATTTGTTAGCGAAAATTTATTTAAAAATTACCTAATTCAGGTATAAAAATAGCAGAGAGTTCTAAGAGAGCAACAGTAAGGATTTGAGCTTCGATAGAACCACATCTCAACTCAAGCTAAGTACTCCGTACATTTTTGTATCTTTCATAAAGACAACCATGGGCGGCCTGCAATCTAAGAAACGCCTGAACAAATCTGATTCTTGCACACAAACTCCAATCTTTGGACGCTACAACGTAAAAGGTGAAGGGTACCTAGGACGCTGTTCAACATTTAGCACACCAGTTTCTGCATCACCGTCCGGCGCTGCTGCCGCCATTCGAGTTCTAAGTGGAAAGCCTGCACAGCCAAGGCTAATTAAGCGACCAAAATACGATCCAGTTTATGTGCTTTGGAAGAATGCTTTTGAAGATCGAAAAACTCGCACACCACGCAAAGTATCTCCCATACGAGAAGAGAGTCCACTTTCGCAAAATATAACAGATGCTGTGGCTGGTCAACTCACACCGAAAGGATTTCCATCGTACACTAATTTGAAGAAAACCATAAATCGCAAGAATGAGACCAGCTATGAAGATAACCAAGAAAAATCGATATTAAAGGTACGGCGACGTTTATCAATGCGCCAACGGCCGCCCTACGAGAAAGCTATACAGAAATCAGCAGAAGCCTTTGAAGCGGCAACACTGTCATCAGCGCCGGCAACAAATGATGAGACCATCGAAAATAGCTATGCATCTGTCTTCAGCAATTGTAACGATGTGAGTGCTAAAAATACTGAAACAACAGTCGAAGAGGCGTCGAGTAAACTAAAACCACATTTCCTTTCGAAAATTCCTGCCGAACGAGCGATCATCGTTGAGAAACTCATGACGGAAATTAAGCAGCGCAATGCAGAAAAGAGCGAAGAAAGTAAAATGAATGTTACTTTATCACCGAAGCGACCATTGCAATTAACCGCCGAACGTTCACCGACTCCAGGGCGTCATTCGCCGGATTTCTTGAAGAAGTTAACAAGCCCGCAAGCTGAAATAATCGAGAAGATCTATATGGGCACGCAAGATTGGAAAACCCCATATACCATAAGGAAAGGCTATTATTACTTATGAAGAAACTTTCACTGAACAATCTAAACGTTTTTGTTCCTTTTGCTATAAAACTTATACTCGTATTGTACTCTAAAATGTATAGTTAGTAATAAAATTACAATATTATGGAATTGGCACAGTTTTTAATTTCTTAATTTTTTATTATTTCACTACGTACGAGCGGCAACTAGGTTTCTCTCGCTTAGGATGTACATACATATATTTTTCATAGAAATCGATTCCATTTTATAAGGATATCCATTTTGAGTATTCCTGGCAGAAGGAATGGTCGATAAGAATGGATGAGGTCATATTTGATAATTTTTCGAAATGAACTGCTTTAATATACCGCACTCACGATATAAGCCATATGAACAAAAAATATGAGATTTATTGGCACATTCGGTTAGAACTAAGGTGTATTAAACAAGGTATCTTTTAAAATGTTAAAACGTATAAACAAGCAATTCAAAATTCATATTTTTTTTTCATTTGACTTTATAGGATAATTCTAATGAGAGCAATGTCAAATTCAATCACACTTTGGTAAATACATTCTGGTTAGAATCAACCAAATTTCTTTTTAATATCTTTTAAGTTTGAATTTAATAAAACAATTAATTTTTTTGTAATGTCACCTACGGGAGCTTAAGGAGAAGCAGCTATGGGCTGTGCGGTGACCATATTTACACCTTGTTAGGGAATTGCAGATGGAAGGAGTTCCGAAGTAAAGATGTAAATTTTCGACACTTTCAAGTACCGATCGATACTCGATCGATTTGGAAACAAGTATCAAATAAAGGTATTCGATACTTTTACATTATTCCGTTAAAAATTCCTAATACCAAAAAAAGTGACTCTTTTTTAGTAAAAATGCTTTCAATCGAAAACATTGCATAGAAACTACTGACCTGGTGTTGAAGCTTATTGTTTGCCTTTAATACTTACCCTACATAATTTTTAACTATTTCAGCTATTTGGGGATAAATTCCTATTCTCTCCAATAAATCTTCTTGAATATATTTATTACCCTCAACAATGGCAGACATTAAAAAACTTTACTTAGATTTTTAATCTAAATCACTCCAAAGGAAATTGCCGTTTGTTTGATCCACGTTGTGTTCCGGTAAATTATCATTTTGAAACATGGCTATACACTGCTCCTCAACTATTCTCTAGTGGTGGGTAACTCAACTCAGAGCTGAGTTATGGAGTTGATTCCCATAAGTGAATCGGTTACTCAGACTCCCTGTCCAAAAAAAATTTAACTCAGTTGATGTCCTAGGGCTCCATGATTTAATTGAACCATAGTGGCACATATTTGTCCATATAACTCTCTCACTTCGCCACAGCGTTTAGCATGAAAAAGAGTCAGCAGTAGTAGCAAAAGAAATGGTCAATATAACTTTCCTTGCTCCGCCACAGTGTTTAGCATGGCAAAGTCTTGCATTTTGTGGCAAGCATACAACAACAACAACCACATGTATTTTGTATTGCGGGTGTTATGTCAAATCTCAATTCTGACATTATGTTTCAAAATATGAGTCAAGACAAGGCGAATTTAAAAAAAAAAAAAATTCCCATTATTAATAAAAGTCTTTTCATAATAATTATCAGCGAGTTAAATATTTTTAAGTTTTCAAAGACTTTTATTTTGAGACTTATATTATAAAAGTCTTGTCATAATAATTATGTGTGCGAAAATATTTTTTAAGTCTTAAAGGACAGGGTTTGTTCAGGACCATTTCGGGATTATTCCGGCGCTAGTTGGGGGCCAGTAATGAGATCCTTTGAAGACTTCAAAATATTTATCTCTCTGATAATTATTATGAAAGGACTTTTATAATATAAGTCCTTCAACAATAATTATAGATGACTCGAAAAATTTTTATTTTAATGTAATAATTATTGATTGACTTTTATTCTTTTCTCATATAATAGTTACTTATGTCTCTGATTTAGCCCATTAATAAATGTATGATATTAAATCCTTAATTTTTATGGACTTATAGTTCTTGAATGCTTAGACGAAAAACCGCTCTGTGCGCCACTTTACAATACACAGCCGACCTATGATGATAGTTGATGAGCCGTTGCTATTGATGGCATTTTACTGAACGCAAGATCGCGAATTTTATTTTGGGTCAGAAATGTGTAACACTGTGTATTCGGCAAAGAACCATCCATAATGGCTGGCAGAACAGGTAGAAAATAGACAGTCATTGTTAAGCACTTAACAAAATACAGCAAAAACAATGGATAAAACTGTTTAGGGCGGCACTCAGGCAATCTGCTAAACTAAGGCCATTTGTTACCTGTGCGAGCTTGTGAAAAAATCGTTACGTTACGCTGAAAAAAAGTTTTTGGAAGGTCGCATTTAATTACATATGCTATCCCGCCCAGCAAAAAAGATGGAAGGATTGTTATAAACTTAGGGATATTGAAGTATATAAGCATAAACGGAGTTGAGGATTTCCATAGTCTCTACTAGTGATTTGTAAGAGCCACATCTCAACTGAAGCATTCAATTCGTACAACACAACATTTTTACAACTCTCTGGCAGCGCTAAATTCACAAAAATGGGCGCTATGCAATCGAAAAGTCCCAACAAAATCCGCGATTCAAGTACACAAACACCATTCCTTGGATGCCGATACACCAAGGCGGAAGAACCCTTAGCGCGTTGTTCAACATTTACCGACATATGCAAACCTGTGTCTGTTGCATCTCCCGCTGGCTGTGTTGCTGCTACCCGAACCGTAAATGGCACGCCTCTGAATAAACGCCCCAAATACGATCCAGTCTATGTGCTTTGGAAAACCTCCTTTGAGGATCAAAAAACACGCACACCACGCAAGGTTTCTCCCATAAGGGATCAAAGTAAAATTTCGCATAATATACCAGATGCAGTGGCTGGGCAGCTAACCCCCGATGGTTTTCCATCCTACAGTGAGTTGAAACCAAACCAAAAGAGCGAAAACTCCGCGAAAGAGATCAGCAGTGAAGACAAGGAAGAAAAATCAGCATCTTCGGAAAATTCCATGGTGAAGCAAGAAGCAACTACGCCTTCGATAAGCGACGAAGAAGAGATAGAAGATTATGGAGCTATGTTGGTTAGAAGTTGGATTGAAAGTTATACAACAGATGGAAGCGGCTACACAGAAGGCCACCTAGTTGAAGCAGAAAATTCCGGCAGCGAAGAATCCGGCTACGAAGAAAAGGCTAGTAACCTAAAGAATAACTCCCATTCAAGTGATGAAAGTCGGGTGAATCATTCTGCATCATCAACGTTTGAAGGCGATTCGCCAGTTTTCTTCAGGAAGCTAAGTTATGATATGCGAAGAAGCTATTATTATTTGTAAAATTAGAAATTAATTTCGTAGGCTAAAGTTTAAATTTTACTGAGTCAAACAAACGTTAGGTCTGAGCAGACCAAATGTTTTTTCATCAATTTAATTGGACAAATTCAATTCATATGTCTTAATACTTTCAATTGTTGAGGAAACCAGTATAAGTTATAAATAAAATCACATTAAGAAAAAAATTCATAAAGTTACTCTGTTTCACAATTATATCGAGATTTTTTCTTAACAGCGGTCGTCCCTCGGCAGGCAATGGCACACCTCCGAGTGTATTTCTGCCATAAAAACAGCTTTTCATAAAAATACAACCGCCGTTCGGAGTCCGCATAGAATTTCAGGTCTTTCATGTTTTGTCATAGAATTGAAGTACAAACAAACGTGGTAAATTTAAAAAAATACACATATGAAAGAACAACAGTCCAACTCATTAAATTTGCAATTCATAAACAAACTCCGGTATCTATCCCCGTTCCTTAGTCAGTTTTTTTCTATTTACCCGGACGGACCTAGAAATCCCAAAGACTTTGTTGTAGCTATTAAATAGCGAAAAAGAATATTTAATTTTTACTGCGTAAAATATGCCCAATGTTCCACAAAAATATGTTTGTATAAACTTTCGTTCAGTATTAAATTATTCACTTTGCATGTATGCAGTTGAATATGTCATCAGAGTGCATTTAGTGTAAAAAATGGGTAGGAAAAAAATACTTTACTCTGAATAGAAAATTCATAAAAAAATTCTATCCTATATTTTTTTCTTCAAATAAATGCAGGGAATTTTTAAAAAGGAATAAACATTGCATGCGCTATTTGATTATAAAAGTTTAATCCAATTTACGATGAAACGTAAATTATTCTGCTTACCATTTACTGCTTATTAATAATTTTTTGTTATATGTAATTATATCCCCGTAGCGAATGTCATGCATTATTCACTTTAGTGTCTTCTACGAGCATGTTAAGTCTTCAATGACTTTGGGCTCCGTTTATATGGAGGTCGTTCATGACTTTTTCATACAAATGGTAATTTAGTCGTTAATGGCCTCTGCGTGACTTTGTCATGCAGTGATCATTGATGACATTCAAGCGACAATGTCCTGCAATGAACTTTTTATAAGTGACCGCTGCAAGACATTGTCTGTTATAAGTCTTTGGTAGGAGTACACCTGCATGACATTGTCACCAGTGTCGTTGTCAGCTGCATGTCGTTTAGGATTCACAGCAAGTGCGACGATGTCACTAAATCCCCATTAGTGACGATGTCACCAGTGACCATTTTCGCTACTGGGATAATTCGTATTGGGCGTTAAAAAATACACACAAGTATTTATGTATGTATGTATGTAAAATTGTACTTTGTAAGCCTGGCTGAATTCAGAATCATCAATTTTATTGTACACGTATGTCAATGTCAATGCTTTAGGTTGTTCACGGTTACCTGGTTATCAGGTTATCTGGTTAAAAATTACTATTTTGTGATGTATTTTATTGTTGTAAACTGAATAAAATTAAACAACATCGTCACACAAAGGAAGGGGCCTGCAATTCTACGCCGACTCCGAACGGCGAATGTATTTTTATAAGAAGCTGTTTTTAATGGCAGAAATGCACTCGGACGTATGCCACTGCCTGCCGAAGGGCAGCCATTATTAGAAAAAACTTGTTTATGTTTTTTTTTTTTATGTTTTCGGAAACTGTGCTCGAACCCAGGCCCTGCGGAATGGTAGTGCGCACTGCGGTTGTTGTTGCATTTCTCTCTCCCAGCGAGAAACATGAAAGGAAAGTTCAGAACAAGAGCGATGAATCCGCCTTAAAACTACATTTATAAAGAAATTTCACAGTTGGATGTTAAATTTTGCGAAGAATAGAAGCAGACAAAAAGTATTTGTTCTTTTATCAATTTAGGGCCTAACAGGCTAACCTAATATTCACGCACGCCGCCAATTTATTGTCAAAAATTTCTCATGCACATGCAACTTGTATGAGATCAACCGAAATTGAACGGCGTGCGTATGAAGCTAACTCAATTTCCAATTTTTGTTCTGCGTGACATTTTGATTTGACGTTTCGCTCAATGAAATCAAATGCAAACGCATGCAAGTCAATTTCGGGTGACGCAAAAAAACAAATTCGACGGCATGCGTACCAAAACGCAAGCCGCGAATATTAGGTTAGCCTGTAAATGAGAGCAACGTTACTTCAAAAATAATATCAGGTCGTCAGCAAAGACTTTTTCACGCTACAAATTAGCTGTGATCCAATACTTTTCCCTTAAAATCTTGTAAAACTGTCAAACAGCAAAATTACTCTCTGAAGTGAGAGTAAAAAGTGAGTAACAACAAAAAGTACATTTTTCCTGTAAGAACATCAACCAGTGATCGCTTGACGCTTTTCATGATTTTACCAGAAGCAAAAGTTCGGGTAAAATCTTGCAGTTCATTCTCTCCAAAAATCGCTATCATTTACAGGATTTTGGAGGAATTTGGATTACGGGATCATTTTTTCCTGTAACTTCCTGCAAGTTTGTGTAAGAACCTGTAAATTCATGGAGTACTGGATCAAAGCTATTGTCAGCATTGCGATATTAGCTCAATAATCTATGTAATTACAAGCAGGGATTTTTGTTTTAAAACCATTGCAAAATCGTTATTTTTTCTTTTATTTTTTCGATAAAAAAAATAATCGTTATTCAATGATTTATATTTTTTCATTAGTTTTAATCGTTATTTTGTGATTTATACTTTTTCGATCAAAAACAATCGTTACACTTGGATTTTTATTTTTCCGATCACTTTTAATCGTAATTTTATGATTTTTATATAAAATAAAAACTCAAAATAACGATTGTTTCTGATCGAAAAAAATTCAAATCACAAAATAACGATTAAAGATGATCGAGGAAATAAAAATCATTAACGATTAAAGATAATTGAAAAACTAAATATTACATAACAACGATTAAAAATTATCGATGAAATAAAAATCAAAAAATAACGTTTAAAAATGAGACTAGATTTTTATAGTAAAAATCATAACGGTTATGGTACCTGATAACAAGTTGTCAAGAGCATCACAAGTGTGTGAAAAAATTTAAAAAAAAAGTATTAATTAAATTTTTAATAATTTTATGATTACTCATTAAATATTTTTGATTTTTTTTATACATATATGTACATATGAAATTAGTTGTAACATATAACTAAAATCTTGAACTCCTTAACTTAAAGCGTTTTTTTTATACAAATGCCTCTTAACAATTATTCAAATTTTACTAATTAAAACTTATGTAGCTACATCTGAACACAAAATACATTCACAAAAGTTAGGTAATTTAACCATTTCCTCCTTCATCACGCCATTCACCAGCACCACCAATTTCCTAAAGGCAAAGCGTTGTATACATTTTGCAGAAATGCTGAGTGGCAAATTTTGGTCATTGCTGCAAGACTTCACCACATTTTCGCACTCCTCTACCAACACGCCTTGCTTATGCTGCTCATGCTGCACCACCAACAACCACTTGGCTTCCTTTGATACCGCACCCTTTGGATAGATAATGCGAGACTTGCTATTGCAGCTGGGCTTTACCGCCTCAACTTGCATACGACTCGCAACATTTTGTGGTTTTATTATTATAGTTATCATCCTGAAAATATGATTTGAATAACTCAAATTGTTCCGCGTCAATTTTGTCCAGTTGCGTAGCTTCTGCATAATTTTGAATCTCTGTGCAATATGATTTGCCAATGCTGCGTTCGGCGCAAATAATTTCATCATCAAATTCGTTGTTGGACGGTCCTGTATTGAAGACCATCATGCCTGGGCCGACTTTAAAGATGCTTCCCAGTTCGCTAATCACATTTTTGGCGGCAACGGCAACGGCGTCGGCGGCGACATTGGCTTTAGGTTTTGGCCTGCCATTAGCTGGCTGGATTATCAACAGAAATGCCAGTAACGATAGTGTAAATGTGGTATTCATTTTTAGTAAATTTTGGAACATTTCAGATGTGACTTAATAACCGGATTCGTTTTGTGTTACTTTTAGTTATTTTGTTGCGTTTTTTGAAATGAATTTTAGCAGTCTATTTTTCTGAGCTTGAAATGTGTCTAACGTTTTTGGATTTGTTTAACTCTCACTGCTGTGTTGATGAATGGCGACAACAGCTAGTTCTTAGCTCAATATATAGCTCATCTCAGAGAATTTCCGTTTTTGGGAAACCCCGTTAGCTGTTATTGATGGTTTTTCAACACTGGCATATGCCTTGCTTGCCTAAGCCGTTCAAAGTATTGTGAAAGGATTTTACCCGCGGGAATTTCTTTAAAGTTGATGTGGTTATGTCCGAAAGCAGGTAGGAACTCCCCGCCGCGGTTTCCTAATTTAGGCGCATTGTTATTTTGTGCGATAGAGTGGGCAAATGCTGTTGCTGTTCATGAATGTTTTGCGAACAAATGCAAACAATCGATTTTATCGCTGATGCCAGCATAAGATTTTATTCACAAAAGGGACTGCCGAAATGATTGAATTTGAACTGGAATAATTATCTTTTGCCAAAACTTCAATTCTAATAAGTTCCGCATTACAAAAAAAAAAACATTTTGGCAGATTGTTTTTACAAAAGGGACTGCCGAAATGATTGAATTTGAACTGGAAAAAATTATATTTTGCCAAAACTTCAATTCTAATAAGTTATGCATTAAAAAAAAATCATTTTGGCAGTTATTTATAACGCAAATAAAACCATCAAAAGCAAGTAAAAGGGAAAAATCAGTGAATGTCCCATGTATATAAATTGAAAGCCGAAATCTGGCAACACTACTTGTACCTTAAGTTAAACTTGGGAAACTCCGATCTGAAAACTGTCGGAAATCCCAAGTCGTTAGTTTCCCATGTTGCCTGCACAGGTACGGAATAGCCACAAGTGTAGCTCTAAACATTCAGTGACATTTCTAGATGCGTAGGGAATATATAAAAACAGGTGCAATCATCAGTCTCTACCTTAGAAGCAGTAGTGAAACCACGGTGAGCAGCGGCGACTCATCTCAGAGCTAAAATTTTTTAAAGATGTTCAAATTGAATGCCCTGTTACTACTATCTACACTTACGCTGCTTATAAAAACTCAGCGAGTCATCGGCAGACCGGCACCCATACCCGCCGCCGAAGCAGCTGAAAATTTACTAAGTGATTTGGGTAACATATTCAAAGTAGGTCCCGGTATGATGGTATTCAACAACGGACCATCCAGCTTCATCATTGACAACTCACTCAAAAACAATGACGGCGGGGACGACGACGATGACGACGTTGATAAAATCAATTGCGCTGAGCGTAATGCTGGCAAGTCATATTGTACTGAAGTGCCAAATTATCTGGAAGCCACACAGCTGGATAAGATCGATCCAGATCAATTTGAACAATTCAAGTCATACTTCAAGGACGATTTTGTGCCACCACAAAATGTGACCAATCGCATGAATGACGAACGTGAAGAGTATTTTTGCAATAGTAAATCGCGAATAATTTATCCGAAAAGTGTTGAATCGAGGGAGTCAAAATGGGTGCTGGTCGTACAACACGCCCAACATAGGCAGGGAATTTTGGTCGAACAGTGTGAAAATGAGGAGCGGCCTTGCAAATATGACAATCTCTTGCCGCTGGGAATTTCATCGAGATGTAAACAGCACTATGTATATAGAAGCTTGGTGGTGCTGGTGAATGGCGTGTTGAAGGAGGATATGGTGAAATTACCAAACTACTGTGAATGTGTGTTGCGTTTTAATTTAAGATTTTAAGTTTCAGTTGGTTTTTATATTGTTTGCTAATTTTTGTTTACACAAACAACTCTGGCTGTGTAGTGACGCTTTAAGCAGTTTTAGCTTCTAGAGTTCACAGCATTAAGCTATTGAGGTGAATAAATATGTGCTTTTTATATAATTAACATTACTGCATATCGCTTCAATTGTCTTTGTCGTGTCTTTATTTTTCCTCACAAGACTGTGCCATTCAAATTTCGATGGGCTCTTTGCAAACAATGCATCAGAACGAATTCGTAAAGACATCATTATTTTCCTTTCCGATTTTTTTCGAATTTTCTAAAATTAAATGTACTGTATAGACTTCGTGTACACTTCGATTCTTTAACGAAATTTCGAAAGAAAATCGGTTATTGCTGCGATGTGAAGAATTTGTTCAGATTTTCTTAAAAAAAAAATCGTTCAAAAATTTCTATTATATGATTTTCTTTAAAGATTCATAAATAAATCGTTACAGAATTCGGAAGACACTTGCGAAAATCTTAAAGATTTCATTAAGATTTTAGGAACCTTTGTTACGGGCTCTTTCATACGTTGAAGAAGTAAAAGTCTCTTGAAAATTCAATAAAATTCATCTTAATTTGACCTTGGAATGACCTCGGTATGACCTCTAGGAGACTTAGAGGAATCAAGGATCCCCCCATATCCGAATTCAGCTTCAACAAAAACAAAAATTTTTGTTTTTATTTTTATTGAATTAATTATTTGTCCTATTTTACCCTAAAATGACCTCGAAGCTGACATTATGGAGGCTAACGGACCTCGGATTCGCATTCAGCATGTCGAATAACATAGGGGTATATAGGTTTGGTTTAATATTCACAAACTTTTTTTTGTTGTAAACCTGTGTAGTTCTTGGTCGAATTTTTCGCTCAAAATTATTTGATCCCGTCGTAGGATGGGCTTTTTAACTAGTTTTATAATAAAAGTGGTTGTCTTTGCTTCGTCTGCCTCATTGGCTCGTAGCAAACTGAATTGTTTAGTATCTACGATTTGAATCGAAATTCGAATATTTTATTGCGCTCTGTTGGCAGTTATGGGCCTTGCGAAAGTAAATAACGGACTCTTTAAACCTTCTTCGCTGAGTATTGTGCATACTACTGGCTAAACGCTTGGTCATCAAGCTCACCGTGAGCCTAGTATTTTAGTGGCTGTGTTTCACCAATTATATGCTTCTTTTGTGTTCTTCTTTAAACACCTAAATTTATTTTACATTTTGTTTCTGTGTCTTTAACTTTCCAGATATCAATTTTATTTTCTATTGCTTATGTATGTTCAGTTGAAATAGCACATGTATGCATAGCTAAATAGTATGTATGTATGTATTATTTATACTATATGCTAATTCATTGCATACACGAAATCAAAGTATTAAATTACATACATATGTATGTATATATGTACATTAGGTTGGTCCAAAAATTTGTGTGAAAAAGTAAAGTCGGAATTTTAATACTCTCACCCCCTAGGTTTGTTCTATATCGAAAAAATATACTCATATTTTTTAATTTTAAATTCAAAAATTATTTAGAGGTCGCTCAAAGCGATCAAAGTTTTTCATGCATTTTATATGGGTAAAAACAACTTTTCGTAGAAATGGTAAAGAATTCTTGAAAATCGATATTTTTCGATCGGAGAACTCTGGTTAGCTTCAGGAGACTTCCAGTATAAATGATCAACTGTTTTTTAATACTAATGATTTGTTACTGGCAAACCTATAAAATATAGTTACTATGAAAAAATCGCCAAAAAACAATCGAGTATTATTGATGGGAGTCTCCTGAAGTGAAACAAGGTTTTCCGATCGCAAAATATTGATTTTCAAAAATTCTATACCATTTCTACGAAACGTTGTTTTTACCCATATAAAATAAATAGAAAACTTGATCGCCTTGAGCGACCTCTAAATATTTTTTTATTTCAAAATAAAAAAATAGGGAAACTTTTTTTCGATATAGGTAGAATCCTAGAGGGGTGAGAGCATTAAATAAAATTCAGACTTTACTCTTTTTAGACCACCCTAGTGTGCATACTTTTGTAGCGTTCGAATCTAGTGTATGGTGCTTTGTATTGAAATTGAAGCACAATTTTTCCAATACGTATACATATATATGTATGTACATAACTGGCATATTGATACGCCGCCGTGTCTAATCCTGACGCCGGTGCAAGTGCGGATATTGACCCATGATGCGACCCCATAACGCTCAATGTCACTTGATACAAGTACACTTGAACATATACCATAAATGTACATACGAATGTACGTATGATTTACGTACATACATATGTATGTTGTGTGCCTTTATTCTGCATATTTATATGTACTATATGTATATGCACATATTGTCGGTCGATAACTATCATTTTTATTTTTTTTTCAATAACATTTACAAATGGGTCATGACTTTTAGTCTAACAAGTACTAAATACACAGTGCAACAGCATTTAGGAGGCGGATTGATTTCAGCTCAGGATGAAAAACTCTGTCCCATATGGTGGAACGTCCAAATATTTTGCACTCTCAGATAAGTTTTTTTATGGCCATATAAAAGGGTTATACTTCACATGGGAGCGAAATATGTAGAATAGGTATATATAGTAAAATTTCATGTCGATTAATTTTGTAGAACATTTTAGCCTATTAGCACTCTCGAAATGGGTACTTTTACCCCTTTTTTGGAAAGTCTGAATAAAATGGCATTTGTGTGGTTGCTAGAAGGTTAAAATGTTCTAGAAAATTATTCGTCGGAAAATTTCACTAGGGTCATTCTCAGACGAAATCTTATAATTAACGTAAAAATCCAAGGAAAATTAAAAACAAATATGCCCCCTTAAAATATGCAATAACTTTTTCATGCTTTCTTTACTGATGTACATGTGTACATATGTACATAATGGCAATGAGTGACACAAACAATTCATCTGCACATTTCGCCATTAGTGTACATGTGTCGATATATTCTGAAAATCTGTTCATTCATAAGCACCATTAAAAATAGTCATTTGTCTGCAAACACATTCATATGTACATACATATGCATTGGATGTGTTCATATTTTCATGTTGCTAGCAATCATTTTGACAGTGATTACTTGCTTGTCACTTGCGCCATTCATTGGTAGTGTCGCTTGTTAAGTTCCAGCTGTTTTCACTGTTGTCACTGCTGTCCGCAACCCTGTCACACATTGGCGCAGATCTTTTAGTGTGTCCTTCGAATGTGACCTTAGCACTGCTCATTTGTTACCCAATGGATTTTGATTTATTAGATACGTTCGTTCGAATATGCGCTTTTATTTTCCGTTTGTGCATTTTTTATTGTTATTGTTTTTATTGTAACTCGTTGAATTGACACTTTCTAGTTATTTAATGATTCTTATTTGTTGTTGTTGGCAACGAAATATATTTGATTTAAAATAGTAAAAATTATAAATAAATGGCCAAAAGTAAATAAAAGTCTGAGGGAGGATTTTTCGACAGTTGAATAATTTTGATCGATTTCCAGGCACTTACATATAAAATACGTATAAATTTATTAAATTATATTTTAAAAAGTGCATAAAATATCCAGGTTTCGAAGTGCAGAACGTGTATAACTAGTTATTACGTTTATGTTTAAAGATAAATATTTTACGTTCTCGAGAGCAACGTAAACGACCCTTCGAAAATTGCAGACCTCTTTGCGTAGTAGCATTGGGCAGGAGAGATTGGTTAGGTTGGCGCTACTAAATGTACATAGGGAGCTGGAGCTAGATGGGCTAGCAAAAACACCAAGGAGGATTCCATGTGATGCCGTGGAACAAAATGTGACGTTTAAAGCCACATTTTTCTTAAACGTGGTGTCTGGCAGTATAGGACAGCGGAAGCCTTCCTACTACGCTCCACTACATTTCAGGCGTCTGTGCAAAATAATGATGCCCTGATATTCTTCCGAGAGCTTAACTGTAGTTAACGAAGGAAGCTGAAGCCAGAAGATTTTCGTTTTCTTTTTTTTGCCGAATTTGGCATTTAAGACAATTTTTTCCAGCACGCAAGGCGCTTTGAAGGAGTTGTAAATCCTGCATGTCTTTTTACATTACAATCAGTACAAGATCGTTATCGTAGGCAATAGTCTGACAGCCTCTACCCTGCAACTGTATCGGAAGGGTGTTTTTATTAAATTCCCTAAATTTTTCGAATAGTCGCTTCTGACATTGCTGATGACACTCTTAAAGTTCTTTGAAGCTTCTTTGTAAGTGGGTCGGCTAGGAGCTTTCCTTTCTGATTGATTTCATTCAACCACCAAAATGACTTCCCTTTTGTTTCGGGAGTATAATTGGCTTCCTACATTTTCCCGTAAGCCTAAGTGGCTTTATGGCGGACAAACTTGCGAGAGGCCGAATGATCAAGCAAATTATTCTAGGCAAGGGTATAATCTATACTCGCGCGAGCCAGAAATGGATGCAAACCTCGACCTGTCTGATTTCTAGGCATTTCGCGTATGTTGGATCGAAAAACGTCTCGAAGCTTATATTCTCTAAAGTATATATCGCACGCAATTGGTGCTCTAACAGCGCACTGTCTTATAGGTAAACACGTAGAAAAAAACTAAAAGAAGGAGGATCAGACAGTTTTCCATAGTCTCTGCAACTGTCCGACATTATCGAGGAGCAAAGGTTTCCGCGCTTTAGCGCACTTGACAAAGTTTCGTAAAGGATTCAAAATGGATCAGCAAAGGGCAGTGAAAACCCTTAGCTGTGTTATTACAACAAACCTTCTATTTCCCTGCGTAGCAGTGGCAGCAACATTTACCTACAGTGACGAGCAAAACTGTAACATGGTGTAACAGTTTTTACTTCAGCCATCGCTATCTTTCCAAGTTCTAACGACTTTCATACTATTGTTGTACATCCCTACTCCCTCTCTCATAACGATTTGAAGTCAATACAACAACAATAAAAAAACCAGCAGACAAAAATGTAAATTAAGGCAGATGTTACAGTTTTGCACTCATATATTTTTATGAACTTTTTAACAATTTTCACGAAAAAAAAGAACTACCAACACAATGTTCAGTACTCTTTTGCTTGTTTCAGTTCCTGGATGCGATTTGGCATACCTTATTTGTATCTCTGTAAAAATTCTGGAGGTATATCCTTAGATTGCTTTCACAGCTCATGTACTCGATTTTACGGACTTAGATACTTAGTAAGCTGTGCTTTTAGTTGTTTTCGCAAATTCTCAATGAGATTCATATCCGCGGAATGTGGAGGTCATTTTAAAATAGCAAATTTTTGCTTTTGCATCCTGTCTTTGCGAACATATGCAGTATGTGTTGGGTGATTTTTCAGCAGAAAATCTCACTTTTCGACTACATCTTGCAAATTTTGTTGAAATATGAACAGATACTGTTCCTTACGCATAATGTGTACTGACAGACCAAGAAAATTTTTGAAATACATCCCCAAACTATTATTGACCGACCACTGTTATTCACAGTTTGCCTTACATGCTGCGCATGGGCTTAATTAGGGTCTTCGACCCAATACCATGCCCGGCCATCTGATGGAAAGCGATTAATTTAGTATTGTCAGACCAAATAGCCTTCAATTGAAATTTAAAAATATGTTTTTTATTGCATTCTGAACGGCCTAGCATATCCCAAGGGGCAACGGTTCGGTTTTCATGCGATGTAGCAAAATGCTGCCACTCTCGCACATGTATTTTGATCAAAATGGGGTTTTCTTCTTTTATTATGCCTTAGCGTTCAATTTGACAATTCTTCGCCTCGCTGTCTACTGATTTGCATTCAATTTTAATACCTTAAGCGCTTCTTTAATAGTGGCTGCATCGCTACTTGTTGCTAAGTTCACAAGATATCGTACCGTAATATTTTTTTACAGACTTCTTTTGTCCTTGAGAACACTTTAGGCTATATTTTTTTTCAGTCTTAACATTTTCAAGCAGCAAATTCCACAATTTTTTGCCACTTTTCGTGCGGTCCCGCCTTTCCGCAGTGAATCTATTATTTACATTTATGGTTCCTGATTAACTATAATATTTACTGGTGATCACTTCTTCAATAAATTACAATATAGAAAAAAGTCATCTGACTTCCAACTAAGTAAGAGATAACTGTCAAATTCGAAACTGAGAGTGAGTGCAAAACTGTAACATCTGCCTTAATTTACATTTTTGTCTGCTGGGTTTTTTATTGTTGTTGTATTGACTTCAAATCGTTATGAGAGAGGAAGTAGGGATGTACTAACAAGAATATACAACAAAAGAATGAACTTGGAAATATAGCGATGGCTGAAATAAAAAGTGTTACACCATGATACAGATTTGCTCGTCACTGTACCTACTGCCCGAAAGATGTAAGGCTCCAGTCAGCTAAGGTGCCGAGATAAGACGAGAATGACATCACCGAATAATGCGAAGTAGTAAAAGGCTGACGAACGCTTTAAAGTGAACACTTCAGTTTGAAATTCCGTTGCATAATACTAGAGCTCTTGTTCATAATCGACTATCAGGCTATTCGGTTAGTTGATTAACAACTTTTTTGTCGGTTGATAGTCGAATAGCAATTATTCGATTAACTGCTCGAATTCGACTGCCCGTTCACTTTTGACTAATCGCTCACTATCGAGTAGTCTGAAAATCGACTAATCGAAATTATTCGATTTGTGAAAGTATTTCGCCGTCAAATTGTTGTTTCTAGCGCGGTTGGGTTTTGTGAATAAGCAGAAGTTTACAAAAAAATATAAAAGACAATGTTTACTGAAAAAGACCCACTAATGGAAACATCGAAAACGAACGGATAGTTGGTTATGAAGTCGAAAGGAAACGGTTAATCGTTAATGTGAAGTCGATTATTTTTTGGAAACAACTTTCGCTATTCGACGAACCGATTAATCGACTAAGAAGACCTCTTCATATTACCCGTAACGAAATTGAGTTTGTTGCATTTACCTTCGAGACATAATCCTGGCACAATGTGAGTTTTGAAGTATGCTTGATCCTTGTGGAAGAGAGGTAGAGTTTCGATCCCTGGTTCGAGCAACATCTAAATTAGAAAAAGCTTTGACAAACCTCAGGAAAAGCTTCTCATAAAATCCATTTGTCGCTTGGAGGCGCCGTAAAACTGTAGGTCCTTCCATTTTGTGCAATAACATCAAGACGCAAAACACAAATTGGAGGAGAAGCTTGGCCAAACACCTAATAAAAGTACAAGTGAAAAAATAAACAAAAAAATATGTTTCACCAAAACGTTATCGACATCAAAGTCAGAACTATCTTTTGTGTTCGCTCCCTCCAGTAGTATCACTTACATATTACCTTCATGTGCAACAACTTTAACAAAAACTATTCATATCTTTATAATCAAAGTCACATGGCAAAATGCATGCAACAGCGTCGGAAATGAAACCATGTCAGAAAAAAAGTCGCCAACAGTTGCCGGCGTTTCAACCTGCGGCAAATTGTAAGCGCTATGTGTGAAAATGAGCAACGCAAAAAGAAATGGCTGCAGCAACCTCAGACTAGCTCTGCTCTGTATAATGAAACCACAAAGTTCAATGCTAGTAGCAGCCGGCGGGTGATGGGTTAACGGTTGGCAGTTAGCATTATTTTTCATGCGTTTATGGTTGCCGCAACCCCGCTAAGGATACTACATAAATAAGAATGAAGATAAAAATAAAAATAAAAATAAATAAAAAGTGTTGGAATAAATAAGAGAGGGAAATATCAGTGCAGAAAACTGTAACACTTAATGATAAACGAAGAAAAAGCCACAGCAGAAAAAGAGCGGCACTAAATAAAAGCGCGCCATATCAAAAAAAAAAAAGGGTACATCGTGGTCGACAATGAATGAAAATAACTAAGGAAAGTTAAAAAATGTGAAACTAACAGCCGTGGCAGCTGTGAAGGATTTCCTTTGCTTCCATTGTCCTTGTCTTTCCATTCACGACCAGCTTCGAGCCAATGAACGTGCTAAATGAAGCTGCAGACGCGTGATGTTGCATTAAATATGAAAAATTGCACACTTTATTTTCCGCTTTTCATTTCACTTATTTCCGCAAGCTTCTCTTTCAATTTCTTTGTACTTTTTTTTATTTTTATTTTTGTTTTCATTGGGATTAGTTTGTCGGCCAGCTGTTCATGGCTCGTGTTGCAATTGATAATGAGAAGTCACTATTGCAGGCTTTGGCCAGCACATAAAGTGATTCACTTGCTTGGAAATGTTGAACAGGCAATAAAAACTAACGCTAATATATACATACATACATATATTGATGGGCATTTGTTAGTAGACCTATAAGCAAACCTTCATACTTAGCGGCTCGTGTGACATCTGTGATTATTTAAATATAAGCAACTGATGACCACCAAATGTATTAAAAAAAAACAACGATTTCTTCCTCTTTCGTATTTTTTATTCTCTTTTTATCATAGTATTACTTTTTGTTTTTTTCTTCTAAGGAGCAACGCGTACTAACTTTCCATTAATTCGCTTTTAACTTCTGTTGAATTAGAAAAAATTGCACAACAAATTACACAACTCACTCCAAGAAGGAAGCGGCTTGTCCGGAAAATAAACCAAATTCTGTTGGGAGGGATGTGCAGTCATTTAAGTGGCTTCTGGAAAAGTTTATTGACCTCTGATGAAGTTGGGCACTTACCTGTAATGAAAATAAATTGCATTTTGTTAGATTAAAAGTATTTGCTTAACGAAAATAAATTATGCATTATATATCCGCTTTTAGAGTTAATACAATTTTAAGGTAAGTACCCTGACGGAAGAAAGTGATTTTTTTTTGACGTAGAATACGTCTTACCTTAAGGTATGGGGGCTATGTTCAAATGTTGTAGTTGTAATTTTTAGAGCTTCACAAAAACGCTTATTGCACGAGAACTAATAAAGCGATTTCAAAGAAAAGTGTGGCGTTTCAAAGATAAAATTCCAAACCTGTCGACAGATTCATTTTTGTAAATAAC
>NW_016164730.1:0-1215 GCF_001687245.7 Rhagoletis zephyria | reverse complement strand
ATTTAAGGTTCAAAAGCACTTTGCTCTTATGAATACTTAAAAATTAAAAATTAGAAATTAATTTCAGCTCAATTCTTCACTATCTTCGGCATTTAGATTCGGATTTTAAAAGATGATATATCGAAGCTTCTTTCTCGAGATCTCAGTATTTAACCACTAATGGCTTTCAGTCTATTTCCTTATTGTAAATTGAATAAAAAATATAACCAAATAAAGGGCTAATGCGTAATATGAAAAAATATATGTTGAGGACTAATATACGCTCGGTCACATCCTCGAATTTCGTCCTTCTTAAATAATTTTTGGAATCAATCATATCTTTGAAACTGCAAAGTCCTTTTAAAACAAACTCTTGATGTCAGAGAGAAAAACTAAAAACGCAGTTTTACTTGGCCCATAGTTTCGTGAATATTGGACTGCTTCGTGTGTTTCGAATTTTTTTTGTTTTTGTCGCACGGTGTTATAAATTTTAGTTTTGGAATGAGAATAAATCTTTCATCCTCACCGATTCAAATGGTAAGTTAAATAAGAAAATTTTTAATGGGCACGAAATAAAATATTCCATAATTTGCATTTATTTCGCACAAACCAAATTATACAACCGAATACCTCTCAATACCAAAGCTTTCTCAGTCCATCTTGCCTTTAGGATTGTTTTATAGCGTCAAAAATTTTTCATTCATAGTAAATACTAACTGAAGAAATACTTTTATTTCAGCTCCGCCCCTGAAAAATGTGAAACTAATGTGAAATTTTGCCATTCGTCGATTGAATGAATCTTCAAGCAGAACTTTATGGTAAGTGAAATTATTATTTTTTTAAATTCAAATAGATACGAGTAGATTACAGAGTGGCAAAGAATAACTGTTACCGAGGTTTTTTTTTGAGGTTTTATAGATTTTGCGAAAAAAAGTATTTTATTGTTAATTTTCCGCAGATTTTACGTTAATTGTGTTAATGAGTTTTAAAATGTTAATCCTTTTTTACATTGGCTAGCCGTGTAAGCTTTGGGAGAAAAGTACGTGCAAGTAATGTGCAATTTCTAAAAAGGTGTCCCAGAGGTGAATTTTGCTTTTTGAAATTACATTGTAAAATTTTAAAAATAAAAAAGTCGAATAGTAATTAAAATATCTTTCCCACTGTCAGTTGCAACTTATAAATAATTAGCTACATCAACGCAAAACTGGCAATGCTGGCAACACTTTGAGCAAACGC
>NW_016164729.1:0-30244 GCF_001687245.7 Rhagoletis zephyria | reverse complement strand
GCCCCCATACCTTAAGGTAAGACGTATTCTACGTCAAAAAAACAAAGAAACCATGCAAATTTTCAACTTTTTAATCAAGTTTTTTTGAAATTTTTTTGAGTATGCACTTTTGTAACCCATTAAATTCTTGTATAAAAATTACAAGTTTAACGTTTGTAAAAGATCGCGCTGATTTGTGAGATTTTTTTCACATACAAAGGGTTTTCGATTTTTTTTTTGTCGAAGAAACTGCGTAAAAAATTGCCAAAATTCAACGGTTAGTCCTATCTATATCAAACTTGCACTATATTATAATAAAATTTGGCTACTTAATTGCATACTCAAAAAAATTCTAAAAAATCCGATAAAAAAGTTGAAAATTTGCATGAAAATTTATTGAACTTTCCTGAGTTTTGAACAAAGATTAGAAATTTTATTCTTATGTGTTTTTGTTGTAGTGTGAACTATATATTTATAAAAAATTAGCGGGAAAAAATTCAAATGAAAATGTTTGTATTTTTATGTTTTTTTTTTTGTAGTGTGAAAAAATTAAAATAAAAATGTTTGCATATACTAAAAAAAATTCTCTGTGTCAATACTTTTTTCCGGCAGTGTATATTTTTTCCTTTGGTTTCTCTTTTCTCATACTTTTTTTCTTTTCTTTTTCCACTTTAAGAAAACTCCATTTTTATCGTCGAGTAATTTTTCTTACATCAATTCTTTTGTCTTTTTTTCACGGCAAACTTTTAGCGCGTGCCTTGCAACCTCCAAACCACCTCATTTCTTCAAGCTACCCCTACCACAAGAGCTAACAATAACGGTTCAAAGTTAATTCCCTACTTCGTGCCGGAGCAATTTCCGTTTCCTGTTTGTTATTAGTACGAGTAAGAAGTAGTGTGGGAACGAAAGTGCGGAAGAAGCGAATTTTAGGGCCAGCAAACTTTTGGACTTTGGAAGTGTAAAAGTTGCAAGAAATCTAAAATTTACCCGCGAGAAACGATGTATTTAAACAAAAGGGACATAAGGGGCCGCCAGAGGGCCAGCGCTACTCAATGGATAACTTACTGAACTGTTTTGATAGGAAAAAATTTGACTTTGCGTGCTTACAACTCATTCCTGGCCTTGCGTACACTTACGTATCATTGATGATCAACTAAGTCACAGACTTTGGCTGAGGCTGTGAGTAAAGCTTTTTTTTTGCTTTTGCGAAGGTGGCTCAAAGCGGAAAGTGGCCTTTTTTTTTTTGAGTACAAAAAAAATCTTTCGAGCTCCTTTATTTCTGTTTAGAAATGAGTGCGTGCTATCATTTTCTTGATGGTCCATAAATATACAATTTCTTCTTGATGCAACACCAACAAAAGTTATCTCCTCTATGGCTGTGTTTTTATGTACATATTTTTGTATCGCTAACTGAACTGTGTTGAACTTAATGTACATTTATGTGATATGTGTGTGTTTGTATGCCACAACAGCAGCGTTAGAAACCGGTCAACAGCCATGGCAAAAAGTAAAAAAAAAAAAACAAAATGTTACTCCACCAACAACTATCAGCTATTGTATGTTGACTATTTTTCCTCGATTGAATCTTCGTGTGGAGTTAAAAGTTGGTCATTACCTGTGTGCTCCTCCCCTCCTACCCCCGTACGACCGTTCGTAATGCATGCAAAGTAACACCAAAAAGAACAACAACGACAACAGCATTTACACATTGAAGTTAAAGTAGCCGAAAAAAAGGCAATAAAAAACGGAAGCTAAAGCGAAGAGTGCGGCGCGCCGTCGAAAGGTGGAGAGCGAATAGCAAAGCAACATTAAGCCGCAATCAAATATGAATATAAACTAGCAGCAACAGAAATCTGTAATTGGTGGTGGTGGTGGTGGCGGTGGTGGCGATGGTGTAGGCAACAACAGCCGGTGATGGCAACCGCCACAACAACAACAACAATAACACAAGCAACAGAAAAATAGCTACAAGATAGATTAGTTAGCTAACTGGCAATTAGCTAGCAATAACAATAAAAACAAAAACAACGACAAGCGTTAGCAAACGTGCACGAATACACACACACGCTAGTAAATGCATATGTACATACATATATATTTATAGTAGGTATGCAGTAAATACACTTCACCGGTCCAAGCCGGCCGCTTTGCGGACACATCGCCGATGTGAATGACCTCAAACCAAGCGACGATGACGACCACAACGACGACCACGACGACGACGACGATACCATAATTTTTACATACGTACATACATTTCACAAACTTTTTGGTCTCCACCAGGCAACCACAGCAACAACAACCACTTCGCATTGGCCACTTTGCATTTGCTTGACTTTTCTTTGTTGCCTGTTTTTTCTATTTTTTCTTTCGCTGCCTTTTGGTACCTGCTAACTCGCCATCAAGCCAGCCAGCAAGCCAACTAGTCAGCAGTGGCTTAAACTAGCTGTTGGTTGTTGTTGTTGTTGTTGGTTGGTTGGTCTTCTATTGTTGGCTAGTACTTGTGGCTGTGTTGAGTGAAGCGTGTAAATCGTTGCTGGCATAGAAATTCATAAATACGTAGAAGGAGACGAAGAAAGTCATGTGGCATATTCTCCTCCATTTTTTTTTTTTGCTATGGCAATGGTTAAGTATTGACTTAAGTTTGCACACTTTTTACACAGTAATAAATTTATTTGTATTGGCATTAAGCTATTGATGGATTTATGTATACGGTGACCATATTTATGGGAACCGAATACGGGACAAAAAATAACTTTACAAATTTTTTCCACAAAATTTTACGTATTTTAAAGGCTTATTTAATTGCCCTGAAACAGCATCCTTATATTAACTTCACAAATTTGTAGGATACTTTTCAAAGGAGAGGACTATCTCGTATAACACAGAACGGATGGTCACCGTATGTATGTATGCATTTTATTTCGTTTGAAAAACTGTTTGCGTGGCTATTAACAAAACTTTCGATTGATCAAAAGCAATAAATTTTTGACGATTTTACTGATGTAAACAAGCTGCTCTCGGAATATATCATTTTAATTAAAAATTTGCTTTAAAGATTATTTTAATTAAATGTAGCAAAAGAGATTTGCTATTGTTTTTATTACGTATTTTTATATACTTAATTCATTAAGTTTTGGAAAGCAGTTTAAAAGCTTTCACTTGAAATTCGGCACATTAGGGCGAAGAAGCCTCAAATGTAAACTCCTTCTTTTGACGATGATCGCGGTAAATGTTTCAACGACTATGATTTAAGGGTATGCGCTTAGATCTAGATTCTTAATGGAGAGGGTGCCAGCCTGCCCTGGTTGAAGGGATGCTATGGACGTGGCCCGGCAAACACACGTGGGGACTTGCAACGTCTACTACAGCTTATATGTAAAGGAGCGCATATTAGGTGTGTACCTGTAGTGGAAGAGAAATTTCGTGGCTGAATACTTCTATACAAGTAGTTGACTTTCAGCGAGTCCAAAAGACCAGGAGTGCAATGCCGCTTCAGAGAAAAAGATGCCGCTAATAGGGAGCTAAAGACCGAAGCGAGACGTATTGTTCATAATAAAAAGAGAGAGTCCGTAAGTTGCATTGTAAGCGACTTACAGAAGGTTTTAAGACCACGTCGAACTCCTGTCAGAACAAGCACGGCGTCCTAGTAACCGATGTCATAAAAATATATTAATTATGGTGGGTAAACTTTTCTGTCCTGTTGCATGGTAACAAGGCCGCAGTCAATGGCGAGGATGTCGAAGTGCCACCGCCCGACTATGATAAGGTACGATTGGCCAACAAACCTGCTGATCTATGCAAGTGCGTTGGTGAGGAGTTGATAAAGTGGATGAATCGAACTATAGCGCTGGCATAGACAAAATTTTGGTAGGTCCATTTCTTCTAAAATATTATATTTTGATGCAAAGAGGAAGAACCATTAAAGGAGTATCATTTTCTAAAAGTACATTTCCTTTATTCATGACGGAATTCTAAATCGATCAAAAATAATACAGATAATATTTTTAACATTCGATGTTTTTGATTACTTATGGTATGCGTAGAACTTGTATATCATTCTCTCCTACGAAATTTGAAAAACTTAACTAAGGAACTTTTCACTCTAAGCTAGCGATATGCCAAATATGGTCGGATATATGCATCAACTATATGGTCTTATCGAACGTGTTTGGCGAAGACCGAAAGCCCACTATCGAGAAACTGATAGGACCTTATCAGCGTGGCTTCATTCCTGATAAATCCAACAAAGCCAGGTATAAATCATATGCCAAATCTGTGCAATTAGACTGTCCCGGTATCCGGTTACCCGGCCGCCGGTAGCAAACCGGCACATGATATATACAGCCTAACCGCCAAAAAGACGTAGGCGACATTTTTTTCAAAATTTTACTTTCGATGCAGAAATACATCTTCTAAATGCTCTAGAAATATTTCTGCATCAAAAAGAAAATTTTGAAGAAGTCGCTTCGAAGTTTTAGGCCTCGATATTTAACCGTGCACCGGCTAATTGCTTTTCATACACTTGCGCCGGCAAAACCGTTGCCGGGTAATCGGACACCGGAAAGTGTGCAATGGCACTAACTACTTTTTTTAAATACCACAAAGTTTATTTGTAGCAAAAATATGTTCTCTTTCAGACCTGTTCTGACTATAACCACACATTTTGTAATGAAAACATTTAAAAAATAAATTAACAAAAACTGAACTGGAAACTTTATTTACCGGTTACAATTTTTTTTTTGCCATCGCAGCATGGACTTCTAAAGTAAACTTATGCCGTAACCAAACTACATATTTGCACTCATTTAATTCGAGAAAAAAAGTTTCATAGGGTTTTAAGTTTTGAATTATAATTTTTTTTTTTGCTTTTTTTATATCTCGGAATGAATAACAAAAATACAACCGGAAGCTATCGTTTTGGGAGGACTTAGTAGTTAAACAAGGGTAGCAGAGTAGATTAAGTACAGATTTAAAATATAAAATACTGCTTACCTTTATCGATTTGTTCGTTAGCTTGGCAATCAATTTCTAGACAGTTTTCATTTATGAGTAAAATCATTGCAATCTGAAAGAATATAGAAAAAAAGCTACCTAATTAAATTGTTTTTGATAAAGTTTTCAATAAAAATATATATGCAAACAAATAACTAGCATATGTGCATATGTATGTATATAATATTTACTTCCTTTTCAAATCTAAAGGAGTTTTATATGCAAAATTTGTGGCATGAAAGATGCAAATTACTCTACGTGACTCTCAAAATACCACTTCACTGTAAAGCAGACCGTACAGGGAACACATCGGATTAGGTAACTTTACCTGATCCATTAGTTCCCCACTAACGACTAGTTGGTCCTTACCATAAAAGTGGAGGCCTAGGCTTGAACCTTAATCGTAAGGCACATTCTGATGATTTTTAAAAATGAGATAATTGGGGAATGGCTAGCATACTTCCAAATTGAATTTTTTGGCGAAAAGTCATCATTTAATGAAACAAATTTTTGAAGTGGCACCATTACGACTTCGACAAGTTCAATCCACATGCGATTAGCGACATTTTTTTTCGAAATGCAGCACCGTTCTCGCTAATTTCGGCAGTTATGGCATGCTAATTGGTGATATGGATTTTTAAATTAATAAAAAAATGGAATTATTTCGCAAAAAAATTTTTTTTAATAAGTAAAATATGTATTAAAAAATTTTCGAATTCAGGTAACTCACTAATGGAGTTTTCGTTTCTACAAAAAATTTTACATTTAAACGCAAACAATTTCTCTTTTTCTATATCTGGTAATAATTATGATCAAATTCTATCAATAAGGATATGCACTTGCTGCTAAGAAATGAGCTAGCGGAATCTATATACAAATATGTATATTAAGGTGGTCCTGAAAATATCAACATCTAAAGTTTGTATAAGGCCCTCCTTTATTTTGTTCTACGTACAAAAGAGACATCCACAAAAATATCAAAATTTTGAACAGATTTTTAGATGTTTGAAAAAATTTAATTCCTTTTATCGCGAAAATTTTACAAAATTTTTACTTGAAATCTGATCTGCTGGAAAATTACACCCAATTATTTTTAAGCTGAGTTTTTAGTTTTTCCCTCGGACGTCATGTTTTTTTTTAAATCACTTTGAATTTTCAAAGGTAAGATTAATTCCAAAAATTATTTAAAAAATTGAGTGCAATGTACTAAATGGGTACCAAATGAAGGAGACAATTTTATAGAATTAAAAAAAAAAAAAATTCTGGTTGACAAGGACGAACTGAAAATGCAATTTCGTTAGCTAATAAAGTTACAAGGACGAAATTCAAGGATGTGGTCGTGTGTATATTAGTCGTTAACAAACATTTTATTTTTTTTTTTTTTCAAAAATAAACAGAGAAAAACTAAATACACGGTGTTACTATATTTGGCACACAGTTTAGCGATTATATAGATTTCTTGTGTGTAAAATTTACTTTCGCATGTTGCTCGCTGAGTTATAGCTGATAAAAGTCCAAATTTTAACGAAAATTAAATTTTCCAGACTATTTTTTTTTATTTAATTTTAAAAATTTCATGGATTTCTTCATATTGGACATAGAGCAAAAATTTGGGGGAAGTAATTTTCATATTTGAAGGACTGCCCTAATGTGCATGCTTTCATGTAAGTCGGACTACAGGACGATATGAAGTTGCCAGGCGAAGTTTGATAGTTTCCTCGCCGTTCAATTTTTCAACTTTGTCACTCGTTAAATTTTAGGTAAATATTTTACTTTGTTGTTATTCATTTCCTAGGTGCTGTTGTAAATGTGCGCAAACCCATTTTTTCTTAGTATCCGTATGTAAGCATTACATGTTGCACTTTGCACATTTGTTGCACTAATTTTATTTGTAACACAGCCGTGAGGGAACAAAATATGGCTATGAACAAGAAATAAGTTGGTACTGTTGACTATTTTTCGGTTGTTTTTTTTTTTTTTGCTTCGTTGCTTATGCTTATACTCTTTCCATCCTGTTGCACATTTTCGTTTTAACGCTGCACCGATTTTATAGCGCGCAGTGCAATTTCATATCGCCTTTTTTTTACTTAGTTACTGCCTTTTGTGCATTTATTGTCGCTCCAGATTTGTTTGGGTTCAAAATTGTTATGCTATTTTTTCCCAGACACAAACACACACACACACACAAACAAATAGAGTCGCAGTCATTGTTCGTTGCGAATTGTATGCCATAATTCCCCAGGCCATGGGTATGCTAGGCAAGTGAGCAGCAATGAGGCGAGCGCCCTAGCTTTGTAGTCAACCTTTTCATTTTTCAATACTCGCAAATAGTCAACAACAAGTTTGTGTATAATACGTATACTTAGTAGTGCAGACCAAGCAGCCAAGCAGCCATTTGGTTATTTGCTAGTGAATTTCCACAACATTGCAGCCACCGTCATCCAACCGCTTAGCCAAATCAGGGGCTCACCACTTTATTCCTTCCCAGTTGCAGAGCTCTTCTATACCACGATTGACTTAGCGACTAGCCGGCATGCCATCGATGTCAACTACATACATACATACATACCCGTACATATTGTAAAATAATGATGTTGTTAGCGTGCTCATACAAGAATTTGTGTAAATCTAACATTTTTAAAACTGTATGCTTGTGTGTGTGTGTGTATCCTTTGAACGTCCCTATTTGCTGGACATGTGTAAGCATACACCTACATATTATGTACATATGTACATTAGGGATGTTATTTTTTCCGCTTTTTACGATCCCGGCATTTTCGGTATGTCGTTATCACAAACCCGGTATTCCTGGATTAGTTTCGGGATTTAGATATTCATTACTTTTTAACCACTTAAATCGAAAAAATTGGTTCTATATTTTTTGAGAAGCTCTCCTACCATAAAATAAATAATAAATGAATGGGTTTGGAACCTACATTTTTATTTAAAGTGGCATTTTTATGTTTCCTCTCTGACGTCAGCATTTATTTTAAAGCGCTTTGTAATTTTAAAGATATGATTAAACCCAAAAATTATTTAAAAAATTAAATGTGATGTGGAGTAAAATGAGTACATTACAAATTAACAAATTTTTTTTATTTTTTTAGAATTTTTTCGAGTAAGCAGTTTTGTATCCCATTAAGTTTTGGTATAATAAAGTTCAAGTTTTAAGCGATTGCAAAACTGACGGTAATTTTTTTTCATTTTTTTTCTTTACAAATGGTTTTGCGCATTTTCTCCATAATTATGCATAAGATAAAAGTGTAAAAAGCCATCAGCATAAAAAAAAATTAAAAATCAACGCAATTTTGCAGTAGCCTTAAACTGGCATTTTATTATTCTAAAATTTAATGGGCTACAAGACTGCGTATTCAAAAAAAAATCTAAAAAAAAAAAACATTTAAAAATATGTAAATTGTAAATTTGTAATGTATTCGCTTTACTCAACCTCGGTATAAAAAAAAAAAATTAATAACTCAAATTATTGTAAAGTGCACCCCATAATACTAAACTTATACTCAGAGATACCGTTGTAATTTTTTTTATTTTCTTTTTTTAGATGGCATATTTTCAAAAATTCTTTTTTTAATTTGTATGTGGCAATTAAAAAAAAAAATAATTCGTTTAATATTTCTTTTCTTAGAGAATTTTGATGTGTATATGTGTAAGAGATATTTGGAAAACTATTAAATCGATTTGTTTTTGTTTTTGTGCTATAAACTTTTTAAAAATGTATTAATCAAGATCAAATTTCATATTCATTTATTAATTATGTTTATACAGCAAGCCTAAAAATTTTAAACAAATCAAACACATGAAGTGTGAACCCCGTCCATTTTGGTATGGAACGCCCCATATACAAATCTATCCTCGGCTTAGTACGGTTTTCTCAACTAAGTATTTAAATTTGTCTGCCCTTTTTTGAAGCACAGATTATGTTCTGAAAAAATATTTTTGAAAGGCAGAAAAGTTTTAAAACCTACTTAAGAAACCGGCACTTAGACAAAATAATACTGCTTAAGTGATACATATTTCAAAGCTTTCCAAATTTTTATTATTGTATCTACACAAAATATACTGCAAGGTTGGTAATAAACAATTATTTCCTACCTCGCTATATGCACACCGTATGCAAGTTTTTACGTGTACGAGCATGTTTGAATGTATGGATTGTTGTGGCCGCTTGTATTTATGTTGCAATTTTGTAATACTTTTGACTTTTCCATTGTAAATCGTTAAAGTTCATAGTAAATCGTTGGCTTTCTTTTATCCCCTGTGTTGTCATTGTTACTTTACAATCATTTGTTGTGCTTATTTTTTGCTGAAGTTGATTGTTGGATTTTTTTCTTTTTATTTCTTTTTTAGTTTTGTTTCTTGTTTTACACTATTGTTGGTGTTATTGTTAAATTGCTTAGTATTTCTTATGCTTGTTTCTATACCTAGACTTTTATTTTTAAATATACCAGACTTTTTTTTATTTTAGTCATTCTTTCTTGCCGCCACCACTAAGCACTATTTTGTTTTTAGACGTTTTCCGATTAGAAGTTTTAAACATTTTTTATGTTTTTTTTTTTTTTTGTTTTGCTCTTTTTCATTTTTCAGTTCATTTTTGCTCCAGTTTAGATTGTCTTTTGTGTATAGCTCAACTCGGCTTTACGCGCCTCAACATACTTACTTAGTTCACAGTTGGGGTATTCCATGAGTAAGTGAAACTTTGTGTCCAATTGTAGAGTAGCTTATTGAACATGGAATGCTTGATGAATCAATGCTCAATACCTGAAATTAACGTTTTTTCGAAAAAAAATTTAGTTATATTATTTTATTACACTGTAAATACACTCAAAACTTCAACATTAGAAAAGTAGTTGAATACGACAACATATTTTAATATAGAAGGCTCTGCAAAATCAAGTATTCACAAAGTTATTATTTTTTTGAAGGGGGGAATAAATGTCTCGATCTTTCTGCGCCCCGAAGAAGCAATATGGCATTGAAGAAAAATAGGCATTTAAATTATATAATAGGATAAAATCACTACGGTTTAGCATGTCCAACCCGTGACTAAAAAGTTTTAAACTTCGTATTGCTTAGTTACTACTTTAGGGAGTTTTCTATAATTTCATAACTAGAGTGTGTTTATACTAAGCAGCCCTATTTCATTTCTTTTATTATATTATAAGTACCTACTTAAGAGATTTTGAAACGTTTTATCGTGTCCCGCCCGTGACAATCATTTATAATTTTTTTCTAATGATGCCTAACAATAAAAAAATAAGTTTAACGTTTCAAACCTATGTTTAATGCCACAAAACTCTGAAGTACAGGTTGACTAAACACCATAATACTGTTGGTGGGCTAAGCGATGTAGTAAAAAATTTCGCGTGGCCAGCTCGAAAAGTCAAGATAAGCATTACTATCTTAGAGACGCCAGAGAATTCTATGATGAGGGTTGCTTAACTACAATTAAAAGTCAATATTAACAATTACCTGAAAAGTTCCAACCAAGAAAATCTAGAAGTTCGCGAAACTTATAAATTCAATCCAATAAATAGCCTTTAAGTGACAAAGATATACATATGTATCTGCTTACAAGTATTCTAATGCAGATAACTTTTCGGATTAGACATCGATACACAAGATCTTTTCTGACGTTCTATGGTTTTAAGGAATAGCTAAATTTGAGCATGATTTGTCCATGAAATCAGTTTCCAAAAATAACTCAACTCGAGCCACTCTTAAGCCGGTTACTCAATGTCTGGTCAACACTAACAGCAGGTTAGACATCTCTATCGACGTGATAACAGTAGTCGATATACATGTTTAGCCTGTAGTTAGTATTAGTCAGACATACATAGCTATTCTAAACAAACTTGAAAATCATTAAGGCACATTCGAAATTTCGTTGCAATCAAATGCACCGTGCAGAAGTGCATTAGGAAAATGCATATAAAATTTCATGCGTTTGCAAATAATCCTTTCTTCCATGCATTTTAATACATCAATCTGGCGACTTCTAGCTTTCGTTTGGTATAACTATTGCCCCTAAAATAGATCCTGGGGTCAGCAGTATATCGTGCGTCTTACAATGACTCCACTGTCATAAAAGTAGGTCAATTGATCTTGTATTTGACCTCTAACATTTATCATACCTAATCTCTTTGATATGGATCTCACTAGAAGCTTCCTTTCATGAAGAAAATCGTACGTGTCCCACCCGTGACAAAAGTTGTCCCACCCGTGACAGGAGAATTTTGAATTTTTTAATAATAAACAAATAATTCTTATTATGGTTTGTGCTTTGTTGGGATTGCTGGTTCTTTTCTGTATAGTAAAACATCTAATCCAGATAGAAATGTTAAGTAAATTCACAGACTTTCCTTAAAATATATGTTCTCCAAAAAGCAGTGTCTTTTCTTTGTCCTACCCGTGACGGAAGAAACAGCTCAGAATTTTCCAATATAAAATCAAGTTGGAATATTTTTCGTATTTGGTAATAACTCGTATATTAGTGAACTAGGTGTAGCTTTATCAAAATGTAGAATTGCTTAGTACTTTATACTTAAATTAAAAAAGAAAAACTATTTTTGCTGTACAAATGTCCCACCCGTGACGATGGAATACCCCAGTTTCAACTTGTTCTTTATTCAGCACTTTCTTGTCATCCATCGTCTGCATCATCATCATTTTTGCTTATTTTATCTAAACTTTTATCTACCTCTTACCGATTTTGCTATAACTATGCCATCATTGCGTGAGATTCTACTATCAGCTCACGTTTGTTGCGTTCATCATTTAGCAAACAACATCTTTAGCTGCTTTTTTTTCTTCGCATCTGATATTTTGCGCAATGAGCAGACAAAAGTTTCCTAAACAAGCGGAAGTACTTAAGCAACTAACTAGTTTTTCTTATTTTCTTGTTGTGCTTCCTTTTACTTTTCATTATACTAATTCTGTTTTTTTTTTTGGGGCTTTACAAAAGCGGGTAGCCAGCTCACTACATCTCTACATACTTTTGTTAGTTCGTTGGGATCGCTAACGAGCTATTGAATCGTTGAATGGATGTTCACGAGTTTACCAAATACCTAACTATATACGAATCTATGCACATACGTATGTATGTAGTAAAAAACATGTACATACATCTGTATGTTATGTACATATACATACGTATGTATTTATAAAATACTCATATTTACCTTCAGCATTTCGTGTCAAAATGCTATAAGTTTGATAATAGCTTTTTTTCGAACGCCCTCAAGCTAAAGCACCGAAATGCGCGCTTGTTCTCTCTATCTCTTTCCCTCTCTTGCCTATCATCCTCGTTGTATTTTATTTCTTTATCTGGAAACTATTGTTATTATCGTATTATCTGCGTTAATGAAAGACCTCATGTAGCTATTTATTTAAGCTACACTAAAAATAGATTTATTTACTTTGAAGCTGCATGTAATCATTAGTGAAATTATATATGTATGTGCATTAGGGTGGTACAAAAATTCACAGGAAAATGTACCATTTGGAATTTTCCCGCTGCTATCATCCCTGGGAACTGAAGAATATCGAAAATAAGGGGAACCGTATTACATGTTGGGGGAAATAAATTTTTTTTGGTATTACTATCGAATCATTAAAAATAATTTTTTTTTTTGATCAAGTAAGAATACTTCCCTTCAGAAATTTAAAAAAAATAAAATTGTGATGCATATTTAGTTTTAAATATTTGCTAATTATTTTTTTAAATCGAAAATCTTATCTCCTATATACAAAATTTTTTTATTTTATTTGTTCGTAACTAACTACATCACACCCGTTAAGAGAAAATAATTCGTAGGTAATTTTATTTTTTTGAAGATTGCTGACGGGAAATATTCTTATTTGATCAAAAAATATTTAGTTTTAACAGACACCCGAACTTTTATATTACAAGTTAGAATAAAGTTATTTTCGGACTTTTATTTTATTGGAAATAAAATAATCGGACAATCCGAACTTTTATTTTTTTTAGTCCAGTAATAACAGTTAAACTTGGCCAAATATTTTTTTTAATTTTGTTTATTATTAGGAAAGCACTTTTATTTCGGCCCTAAAAATTATTTGGCCAATTTTAACCGTTACACCGTGCGACAGTAAATTTTACACAAACAAAAATTAATATTATCGCGAAAATACGGGCAAAATATAGTAAAACTGAGCTTTTAATTTTTCGCCCTAACGTCAGGCTTTTTTTAAGGACTTTGAAATTTCAAAAATATGGTGAAATCAAAAAATTATTAAAAAGTTGCAGTGCTATGTAGAATAACAATAAATCCTATAATAATCCTATAGAACCTTTTTGGTGCATAAGGATGAATAGGAATGGAAAGTTTCCTTTTAAATTTTATCCTTGAAAATTTGCAATATTTATTTAAAGAAAAATATATATTAAGGACTAATATACATACATACGTACGCATTTCCGAGTTTCGTTATCCTAACTTTTTTAACTTAAAAAAAGAATAAAATTAAGTAAAAAGCGCATTTTCTATACTTCTTCGTCCTTGTAAACCTTGTTGCTTTTCAATTCTACAGAATTTTCTCCTTCTTTTGGTACCCATACTGTTATTGTACTTCCACTTATTTTTTTAAATAATTTTTTGAACTAATGAAAAATGCAGCTTTACTATATTCAGCCCATTGTTTCGTAAGTCTATTAAAAAAAAAGTCCGGAATTTTCAGTTATTATTGGACTTTTTCTCAAAATGTTCGAAAAATAAAAAGAGTCCGGGATTCTTGTCCAGGAGGACCTGGGATCAAAGGAATATTGATAACTTTCTGCTACGACAATATTTTGCCGCGGTCTTTTATAACATCGAAAAAAATAACTGATATTTTCGATCCCTGATTTTTAACGATTCTATAACGCTTCTTCAAAAAATTTTAAAATATAGCTAAAACTCCAAAGCCCCTACGGCACGGGTGAAGATTAACCGATTTAAAAATACAAAGATACCGGTCTCTTTATTTTCGATATTCTTCAGTTCCAGGCGGTGGCTGGAAAAAACTTAGGACCACCTTAGTGCATTACATACATACATACAAATATATGGGTGTATAAACTTGTGTAAATTTAATTGAATCATTGTTTAGATAACTTTTGCAATTACAGTAAAATAAGGCTTAACGTAGCTAAGTTCAAAATGGTTTTTGTAATCGAAAAGCTTTTAGAAAAACGAGATCTTTCTTGCTTAGAAGTTTCGACACGAAGCTTTGTTGGCTTGGCGGCATTGTGCTGATTGCAAAAGGATATCCTGATCTTTGTTCCAAGTCCTAAAACTAAGAGAGTATTTTTCGAGGCTTTTACTGAGCTTTCATACTTTATGAGGGCTATTTTTCGGAAATTTTCCAGTTTAACAATACATTTAAATTTTTTCTTTACTTATGTATAGTTTATGGCAGGGAGAAGGATCTGCACTACTTTCGATGTGCTCTTTAAAGAGTTTAGGAAGTCCTTTGCTCTCTATTGAGTATCAAATAACAAAACAGGTGAAGTCAGATATCTTATATGGACACGTATCAACCCATCCATTTATTGGAATTAGTGGGTATTACGACCGAGGAGAGCTTTCCATTAAACGGCACGAGAAAAGCGTGGAGAGTGCTAAAAACTATCTCTTCCGATTTAGTTAAAAGAGGCTACCTCTTTTGAATACATCTAGTAGTCAATCCGAATAGATTCATTTTAGGGCCCTGGTTCCCGAAAGCGAGGCTATTGAAGAGTTGGCCAGTGAGGGTTTCACTTTGACCTCAATCGAGGATCGGATCTCAACGCAAATTGGAACTATACTATAAATGGAAATTTTTCTTCACAATCTGCAGAAGAGCACATTAGAAGTGGAACCTGACGTTTTGACGCTAGGACCAGGCATCGAACCCAGGCTCTACACACCTCTTACCACTCAGCCACAACAGCCGGCTGTCCAACTAAATCTATAAAATATTACTTTTCCAATTTGCAATTAACAAAACCATCACCTGATCAAAAATATATATATTTGCATATAAAATTCGCCAACTTTCTACAAGTAATTCACCAATCTTTCATGTATTTCCGATCAGGTGACGTAATGCTTCTATAGAAAACTACTTAAAAACTGGTCAGGTGTAAAAACGTCATTCGTCAGCGTTATAAGCTGTGCTTACGCAAAATATTCCTCTTCAACATTGAAGGGGGGTAAACAAGTATGAAAAATGGGAATGAATTGAAAACAAGAATACCTACGGGTGAGTGGAAGTGCGAGACGATCGAGCATTAAGCAAGCAAACTTAGCAAATTTAAATGACCTCGATTAAATAATGGATTAGTCATAACCGGTAGTATGCGCTGCGCAATGGAATCATTAACATGGGAGTGGTGGAGAAAGGTGGAACGATCAAGAGGCGCATATGTACATACATAGTATACAGAAAGAAGAAATACGAAAAAAAGAAAATAAAGCAGCGGTCAAGGCGTACTCAAGACGGAGCAAAAGAAAAAAAAACAAAATTTATTTATTTAATTTAATGTTTAGCTGTTTAAGTAAATATGAGGAACATAATTATTTAGTTTTGTGTTTGTGTTTGCAATAAATAATACACTCAGACTTGTTTATGCAAATATGGAGAACTGGGTAAGCAATTTTTAACTTTCTGTGGGAAACAAGTAACTTGTTTATCAAATATGTACAAGCAGTTTATAAAATTTCTATAGTGAAACAACAAAAAAACTCTCAATTAGTTAGTTAAGCTATTAAGCTTAGATCCAACAATGGAATTTGGATGGAATTTCAATTGGTTCATCAATTTTACTATTAACCTATTTTCATGTAAATGGCTTACATACACTGTGAAAAAAAAATTAGTTTCATCAACTAAATGAGTTTCACTCAACTCATGATTTCGTTATACTTACCAAATCATTTGTTGAGAGATTTTCTTAGAGTGGCAAGGAAAAGGTGATCGGCTACACAGACTTGCAAAATAGCTAAAGAACAGTGGTCTGACTATAACAGCACGACCACACTAGACCTGCAGCAGTCAAGAAAAATCACAAGAAAAATTTTTCATTATTTCCATACGAATGTGTCTTAATATGCACAATAACGGACTAGCTAGCAATTTTGAGATTTAAACTAAACTGAATTCCTCCAAGAAATTTGAAGTGTATTCAAATGAGTTTCCATAGATGTCTCTAAAACAAAAATCGGCCAAATTATTTAGCTGCGGATGTGGCTTATACTTTTCAATGCATCAGAAATAATTCACTGAATTATTGATTAAATATGTATGTATGTACAAAAAGCAGATGACAACACTGCAGATAATTGAATGCTTTTTATTACCTGCACATTTGTTAATCTCTAAAGCTATTAAACTGAAAAAATTAAAAAAGAAACACTATTTAATCATCGCTTAAATCTCATATACATACATAATTTGCTTTTGAGCAGAGCGGTGATGTCATTTTTAATAGAAATAAAAATATCATAAAATATCCCACAAACAATAAACAAACTGCGCTGCGGCTGGGGATTGAAATTGAGAGAAAAAATTGAAACAAACCTTAGATATGAAAAATAACAAATTTAATGGCAAACATAAAGGTGAAAATTGCTGTACCAGCAAATTGAAATAAAACATAAAACGAAAGAGATTAAATTAGTTTTAAAACAACCAGCAATGAATAATTAAAACTTGGAAATATATCTGTATAAATATAAACAGTTATGCATGCCTTTGTGTATGATTTAAAAAAAAAAGTACAAAATTCAACATTTAAAGGCAAAAAACTTGGAATTTTAAATTATAGTCAGCAACACACACATGGAAATATATATATGTATAAGCTAACAAGCAAAACATAATAAATTGCATACTTACCCTGCAGGGAAAAAATTCAAAATTTAGTAAAATATCCGAATAGACAAATACTACATATGTAGTTTAATCGTAGATATATTCACTCTTTGTATAAACTGACATTAATACAAACTTGTCCACTGTAAACTGTATAAACTGGCCGCTCTATATTTTAATACCAGGTCTACGCCTTCAAACACCAAGATCTAGGCACCGGGCGCGTTACTGACTCAGTCGGCCTCATGCATTAAAAGTGAGCTTAAGCGCCAACTCGATTTTCAATGGAAATTCTTGAGCTTGAGCTCACTTCATCAGTGCAAAAATTTAGTCTTAGCTTAGGCTTAGTTTTTATGCATGGGGCTCAATATTTGGGCACTCTACCAATCTTAAATAACAGGTATGGCAGTTTGGAGAGACTGGCACCAGTTACTTGGTTACATACGTCTTTCTGCAGCGATGAATTTGACAACGGCACCACTTAGGAATGATTTTAGAACACTAAGCTCTGGAATCCATCAAAGATCAAAGATGGACGATATTTTGTCTAAGAGGCTGTTGTAAATCAACTTTTCTAATTACATTTCGATTTAATAGATGCTTAGCAACACAGCCAGATTGTCGCAAAGGCGAGTTCTAAGTGAACAAGTTGTCTCACGTTCGCCAAACATAAATTTTAGTATAAAAGACACTGTCAGATCAAATCCCTCTTTTTATCCAAAAAATCTGTCCTAAGCATTTGCGTCTATGGTTGAAATGACCTGGAGTGTCTTTAAAGCGGGGACCGTAACGGATATGATCTTTATAATACCAAGTAATTTTTGGAAGGCCATGGGTAGCGAAAGAAGAAGCCATCCAATTTGTGCCACTCCATACAAAAAAGAAAGGAGAAAGTAATGTAGGGTGGAAGGCCACTGGACTCTCAGGAAGGCCTTTCGGAAAGACTTTTAACTCCTGAAATTATCTACTGGGATACATAAAAAAATAAAACAAAAAAAAAATAATAATATATAATAATAAATATTCCGACGAACTTCTCCTTTTTGTGAAGTCGGTTAAAAATCAAAATTTAACCGTCTAAATTTAATTTCTACTTTACCCAACAAGCTTAACCATTATGTTCTGATTTTTATTTTTGCTATACAATTTTTAACGTTATTTAAGATTTTTTCGATCATGTTATAACCGTTATTTTCAGATTTAGTTTTTTAATTAATAAAGCTCTAAATTGGTCATAAAAACGCAACATTCATACGCATACATTCGTTTGATTTTTTTGGACCGCATAGACTTTGCTGCTTTTTCCATTTTACCTAATGAACATAATCGTGGTACAAAACTCAAAATAATATTAAAAATAACTAATAAACTATTGGCACTAGGGTAATACTCGTATAGCATTTTAGAAAATAACCAATTTTAAATAAAACAAGAACTTAGGGAAAACCGCACTTCAAAAGTCAAACAAGCAATGAAATGCCTGCGAGACGATTGTGTCATTTTTCGTTTTTCTATTTTTGACTTTTTCCATCTTCAACTTTTTCAACTGCACTCCAGTAACACGCGCTAGTACGCCACTCCATCGCAGCCACTTCACTTCAAGCTCTACTCGTTTCAGATGAAACCCCAGCAAACGGCTTAGCCGTAGCCTGAGCCAAGCCAACCCACCCACCCACCACTTCGCTGTATACAGCAGCTTAACGATAGCATTTACTTAGCTGGTTCTCACTGAAATTGCAAATCTGGCTATAAGTTGACTATACAAACAAGAAAAAGCTTGTAAAAATATCGCATCATGCAAAAACTTTCAAGCTAGTTTTATGAGAATGTTAACTTCAAGTGAATACGGTAAAATTTTTTCTTTATCTTTTTTTTAATTTTTATTTTTTGTTACTCCTTTTTGATGCATTTTTTGCAATTCACTTTACTAAATTTATTTGTTTTCCATGTGGTTTCGATGCATTCGTAGTCGAAGGTGCTCTCGTATTGTTGGGAATTCAAAGGAAACGTGTCGTCGCAACTGGAAACCTGTTAGGCTGTTCAAAGTGCCACACAGCGACAATTGGCAATTAGAAATAATGGTATTTTTATTTTTATTTTTTGTAGGCAACAAACAACTCGACATTGTGTATATGGATCGTGTTGTAGTTTTTTTTTTGCTGTTACTATTTACATATATATATTGGTATGGAATAATTTAAAGGCATAGGAGCACAAGCGTTTCCGTCGCGTATTTGTATGTATATGGCTTTGTTTTTGGATTTTTTTGCTAATAGTTCTTTATAGATGTATGTGTAAACAACTACCAATTTTATTTAGAACGAATATTTTTTCGAGTTGATTACAATTTAATTACAGAAACAATTTAATTACCAAAACTCTGGAAATATGCCAAAAAAAAAACAGAGAAAGAGAAACAACCCGTCAAGATTTCAAAAAAAAAATCTTTAAATGTTACAAATTAAACGCAAAAATCCCGAAAATGGCAATGGGTCTCGAAAAGACCGGCAGCCACGCGAAAAATTACGAAAATGAGAACTTTCTTTCAACTTCAATTTCAATTGTTGGTAACGATAGAAGTTACAGGGCTCCAATCCAATGAATATGATGGATCATTCAACACACAGTCAGAATTTCGAGCGAATAATTTACGAGCAATAAGTGATGTGTAACTCGGTGCATTGTCTTGTAACGAGCTCTCTACGGATGTTTCTTGTGTTAGATATGGAAAAATGTAATTAACATTGGCTTGAATTCGTGGCCTGTGAAGAAGTCTTCGTTTTCCATTCGAGAACAATGATTATTAAATTAGGGTGGGGCATTTTGTGTGCAAATATTGCTCGTCGGATAATTTGTGAAAAGTTTCTTTGACCGATAGATCGGTTTCATTGCAAATCAAAGATGCGGGCAAGCTGCTATGTAACCATAGCAACTTAAAGGCAATTTCAAACAAATGCTGCATTTTTGGGTTCAAATTTAATTAACATATTTTTATTGAAGTTAGTAATTAAATCTGCATACATAAATTCCAAGAAACACCTTAAAAAGTGTGAAAAATGTTAAAATACTAAATAAAAAGACATTACACTGACACAGGTGCACTGACAAACAAAGAAATACTGGAGAAAAAAGGCAAGTAGTAAATTCCTTATGAATTGCGCAATCAATGACTCCATTTCAATGCCAACTGCAGTAAGAACGCGTTAAGCGGTTGCAGCCGAAACCACAACACCAACGACAATAGCAGTTAAGTTAAGTTTAGAGCAACTCTGATGCCGGTGATGATGTTATTAGCAAAGTTTGTTGTTTTTCGTTATGCTGCTTTGTTGAGGGAAAACCACATTTTCTGGGCCGTAAAATGCCAAAGCAGCATTTCAATTAAATGCATACCGAATATAATTGACAATTTCGTACGCGTCCGTTTGTACTCATTGCTGCTGCTACTGCTGCCTGCGCTGCGCTGCTATGGTGCATGGTACCGCATGGCACAAAACAATAACAACAATTAAATTTACATATATATGTATGTATGTGTGTTTGCATTGAGCTATAAAAGCAACAATGCACCAAACATTTTGCAGCAAATGCAAATCAGAGTCGTAAAGCAAGAGAAACAGTGGTGGAGAATGTGAGAGAGGAGGCGAGGAGGCATGAGTTGGTTGAATGCATGTAATTATGCATTGCTCACTGACAAATGCATATCAACGCATATATATGTACATATATGTATGTATGTATTTGTATATATTTACATACTTGCATATTGAGTGCCAAATAAATGGCTATGTTGGCATAGTTTTATTGTTAATGCTGCAGCTTCAGCTTCTTTTTCATCTTCTACCAAGCATCGATCAATCTTGCTGCTTGGGAGTGGAGAAAGGCTATTTTATCAACAACAAACTATAGATAAATCACAACTGCAATAGATAGCATTTCAGACATAACACATAAAGTCTCAATGAATCCAGGCGGAAAACCCTCAAAAAATGCCGAAAAAACCTGGAGACTCTTCAAAAAATTCCTATCCCAATGTTTTTCACCCAAATCAAATATAAAACTTTTTGACGCGTGACGGTAGCTTCACAAAAAGTAGCAAAGCATTATGGCTTAAAAGAGTAGTAGTCGAGAGTTGAGGTGTTCCCAAAAGAACTTGATCAGTTGTGACAATGCTTGGTGCACATCAAAGGCAAAATTTTAATATACGAGGGCAGTCTGATAAGTCAGTAACTTTTTGAATAAAAAACTTTTTTCTGCAGAAAAACGTAAGTACTGACTTTCAGTATGCTAAATGGTTGCCTTCGCATCGAAAAACGAGAAGCTAAATCAATGATGTTATGATAGATGGTAGGCACACTTTCTGTGATTTGGATATACCTGCAACACGAGGGTCAAACACCAGCTCTGAGTACTATACCCTGTTCTCCGTGTAGCAAAAAATGCGCGGAAAGCAATGTAAGGAAAACCCAACGTTGAAAAGCTGCAATTACGATAGAAGTCCAGCATATTCACCACCCAACTCTCACAACTGATGCGATGAGGAACTTCACGCCGACGCAGATATAAAATATGCCCCTTAAGAGTAAACCATATAGTGTTTTTGGCATTTTTGGCCTAAAATTGAAGACATGGTCTTGGAAGATATTTGGTTTTCATGCCTCCCATGCCGCAAACGATCTTAGCCGCGCCAAGTTTGGTAATCGTGTTATCATCCATCTCGTGGATGTTAATTGGGCCACCTCGGAGCTGCGATTCGACGCCATTAGAACTTTTTTGTGCCGTAAAGTACAGATGTTATGCGCACAATCTATTAACGACGCGTGTCCTTAAGGCAAATATCGAGCAAGCCCTTCGTGAGATAGAGACAGAAACCGTAACTACCGTCACCCGGAATACTGGGTTAAAAGGATGCGCTATTGCGAAACCAGCCGCGGTAGCCACAGCAATAAAATCGTGTTCCATAAATAATGAGAATGCTTCCTCTTTTAATATACCGAAAAGTTTAATTTTTGTTAATTTTTTTAACTTAAAAAAATACCACTAAATGGGCAGAAGAAGAAGTGGTATTTAAGCAGAAAATTCAATTAGGTTTATAGGAAAGATATTTGTTCATCTAAAGATTGAAAACACGGCATAGAAATCGATCATAATAAAACAACTGAAAAGGCCTACTATAATACCTATTATTAATATCACATTAAATACTCGTACCCACTGTGCTCAATTTTGATTGGCAATACATAACGGTAATGTAAACAGCAGTTATGACAGCAACAAAGGCAAAATACCAACTCACTAGCATTAATTAAATTCTTGCATTTCCCTGTTGGTTTGTACATATACATACATATGTAAGTCTACCCCGCAGGAAGGATAAAACCTTCATTTCGTAGCCTTAAACGATATCCTTTATAAAAGAGTAAACAGTCCGAACTAGAACTACTTAAGTGACTCATATATGACTCCGAAGACTTACAGGGAACACCCAAATAACTGCATACGTTATGAATTTTACAGCAACAAATAAGTATGGGAATAGTATAATGCATTATCTTCTGTCTTGCGTAAAGAACAAGATTCCAACGCCAACTTGTATTTAAATGAAAAGGTAAAAATGATATACGAAAAAAAAGTAAAAATAACAACTCCTGCTCATAAATATACCCGTAATTGTGTATGTAACGTATACGCACCATAGCAGCATACAAAGTAAGCTGCCACGTTTACACGCACGACTTATCTTAAAAGACATATATAATTTAAAAGTAATTAAATATTTGCATGGAAAATTTTTACACAGTATTAATTATCATGCAGTTACAATTACAACAACATACAACGCTTACACCGAAGAGCGAATTCCCCCATAGTCTTATTTTACTCAATGTAATTTTTTTTCATTTGGTGGTACACTACATAGATTTATCACACTATATTCGTGCGTAAAATTGCAAAATAGCCGCGACAGATATTCTGCGCGCTGCCATTTTTTTATTTTTTTTATTTGGTGGCACACTCTTAACACTTCACAGATATGTTGTATTTAATGCCAACGTCCATTGCCTCTCATTTGAACATTCTATATGAAAACTTCCCAAAATTATTACAAAAAAATATAATTTTTTCGAGTTACAATGATAAATAAATGTTTTAAGGCTAAAATTGTTCAAATACTAGATTTATTTTTTATTGTAATTATTTCTGCAACTCTATTGATTGAAATATATGCAAGAATAACGCTTTAGCGTTTTTTTTTTCTGGCGAGAGAAGCAAGTGACACTAAGGAAAACTACTCGTAAGATTGGCTTCGAAGTAGCAGCAGTATCCCTTGATCGAAAATGCCAAGTTTACTTAGAATTTTCTTTTTCTACTTTCCTGGAATTAGGCATACATACATATCGTTACCTAAACGTGAAAAGGTGGCAAGTTCATTTTTTGAAATCGTTCTGGTGAGACGAAAAATCGATGTATTTTCACATTATCTGTCATGCCGCATCAAAAATTAAATTTTGAAAAAAAGTGGACTTGGCACCTTTTCACCTTTAAGTAGCGATATGCACATGCCTAGTAGTTATATGAATATACCACAATACCTAAGTTTTCCGCATTCTAATCTGTTGCTTAACCACTCTCTTTCCTCAGCTCTCTTTCGGATCTTTGTACATCTTCTACCCCTTTCACCCGCTTTGTTTATTGCTCCCACCATCCCAATGCTTGCAAATAATTATGCAGACAATAGAAATTGCTAACAAATTAAATTGCAGTCACGATGCTCTATGCCATTAGCACAACACAGCGGGCTAACTCTGCATAGCTAAATAACTCTACTACAAAAAAAAAAGCATTGTTTAAATATTCATGTATGCACACCTGTAATATGCATTTTATATTGTTATTATTATTGTTGTCATATCGTTGCAATTATTGTCGACTTGTTTCTGATGAGTTGTGTCAGTTTGGCTAAAATGCAAGATGATAAATTATAGATAAGGATGTTTTATTGAATATTTAATTTCAAATATTCAAATGCATGTAGAAGATTTCAGCAGACAAGCGAGACGCTGGAATTTAAAATTTTTGGAATTTTAAATGTTGATTATTTAAATAGTTTGCTCAGTGTTTTATATAGTCGTGCTGTCGGAAGTCATTAATCATAAGATTCAATTTGTTGCTTGGAAACATAAAATTATGGCTATGGTGGCAATAACATTGCGATGTTTTTAACCGACTACAAAAAAAGGAGCAAGATTATTAATTCATCGGAATAATTTTTTTTATGTAAGATACCGAATAACTTTAGGCCATGTGAATCCTTTTCTATTGAAATTCGCTAAACGAACGGCAGTGTTCTTTAACATTGCGTGAAAGCCTTCATTCATAGGTCATAAACGCATCTGGCAACGCTTTGGACATTATATTCGTCTATGTGAGGCCTCTTATGGTCAGCCAACATAACCTAACCTCAACATATTGAAGAGCTAACTTTAAATTTTTACACAGGAAGTCAATTCTTTCAGACTATTCGAAAAATAACCATGGCTTTTTCTCTTAAAAAGAGGAAATCCACTTATGAAATTAATATTTATGTATAGACCTTTGGTTCAAGCGAAATATTTATTGCAAAATATTTCTACACTACGAAATCAGGATTTCAACAACCGTACTCTAACTACTTGAGGTAAGTTCACAACCAATGCTCGTTTAAAATTTGCCTTTACAATTGAAGTTGATATTTACATAAGGGCGGGTCATTTTTTTTACTATGCCCGTATAGCATAGGAGAATTCAAATTTGCCAAAGAAACCACGGGTCTAAAATTTGGCATTTTCCAAATTGTGAAAATAGGCTTCGAAAAAAAATTTAAAATTTTCAGTGTTGCGCCCTCTGGTGGCACGAAAAATATAAGTGCAAAAATGGATTTCTCATGCCAAAAGCCCCCTTACAGCATGATTTTATAAAAAAATTTAAGCACTTCTTTACGGCACTACAGCAAAATGCTAAGAAACCTATTTCGCAATTTAGCAAACTCCAAATTGATTTTAGACCCATAATTTCTTCGGAAAGTTTGCTTAGAATTCCACATAGAATCCTTCAGTGCTATAAGCGCATAGTCGAAAAAATCTGCCATACAAATTGACCCGCCCTAATGTACATATAAAATGTATTTATTTCATTTCACTGGCAGGCCAATCATTTAACTACACATTTACTTATTTATGCCGAAAGCTATAATTTGTAAAATTGTGCTTTTTCGCAACATTTGCACAAACATGCAACAACAATAAAAAAACTAACAATAAGTATAATAATTTGTGTATGGACAGCAGCAGCAGAAGCATTTTGGCTACCAAAACCTATTCATTGTTGAGATAATCATGTAATAACGAAGCAACGTTGGCAATGGCTAACAGAAGGAAAACAAAATAACAAAACAAACAAGATTGCCAAAGCGCTGCACAAGCACTTTCAGGTTACAGGGGCACCGCTGCAAAATTGGCAGTGACAGCAAGCGCGATGGCAAATTCGACGCACTCGCCACATGGATCAGTGTGCAAGCTGCACAAAAGCGCCACTGCTAGACAGCTGTAACAATCGGCAGGCGGCAAGCGGCAATCGGCAAGCGGCAAGCACATGAGGAAGGGGGCGCGTAATGACCTCAAAATATGGTGAGTGGAACAGCAAAATATGGCAGACGCAAAACTGACTGCACAAAAAATAAATAAACAAAATGAAAATAACAAAAAAAAAAATATGTAATAAAATTTTAAAGCAACAGAGTGCCTGCGCTGCAATTTTATGTATTTCACTTATTTATTATCTTTATATGTATGTATATTTTTTTTTACTTTTCACCATTTTTCCACACACAATACTACGAGTAAGTAATAAGCAGTATTACAGCTACTTTCACTCTCACAAATATCTAACTACAAATTTGTTGGCAAACTTACAAATAAATGCAAGCGTTAGTATGGCAGCCAAAAAATATGTTTATGTTTGCTTTTATGTCCGATTTTGAATATTTTGCGCCAACAAAATTGGACGCAACTCTTGCACTCGTATGCATAAGCGGCCATAGAAATGAAGCAACAACAACTACAGTAATTGAAGTATAACAACAAATATGCTGTTGTTGTTTGTAGAGTATGGTTATTTTTTTGGTAGAGCGAAAAAAAAAGTTGTGCAAAAATAAAATTTATTGCACAACACTTGCCATGCCATTTGTAGTGGTTTGCAACAATTGTACCATTTTGATGTTGCCAAAGTGTTTACAAATGCGATATTATGTTGTCGATCTGCCGATTGGCGAAAAATAAAGTAAAAAAAAAACTAAAAAAATTTGCTGTAATTGGCATCAGAAAATTGCCCGACGGACCATAAGAAATGTTTTTTTTGTTTTACCTTTGAGGAAAGTAACTATGAATTCGGTAACTCTATTTTCTTGTCAAATAATTCTCAAGGCTAGTCGAAAATATATTTACATACATATAATGAAGATATCTCGAAATAAATATAAAAATATACATGATCACAATATTTTTTCACAACATTTTAACCCTCTAACTGCTAATTTAATTAAATCGATGGCCAAACATTGAAACCTCATAACTGGCAATTTTCCGAAATTGTATTATATACATAAAAAAATTGCTAATAAAATTTTAATTTTTTTCATGTGTATAACTGAATTTCGGAGAAATGTTCAGTTATGAATTGACATTGTTTGACCATCGATATGCAGTTCTCTGAAGATAAGCATTAGGTTTGAATTAGATTTATACCTTATTCATTAATTTGCACCCATATACATTTACAATGGCAACACCCAAAATTTAAATAATGACCTATAAAGCAGGCATAGCCTCTTTAACCACTAGTCATCTTTTGTTCATTTTTTAGAACATTTTAACCCTTTTATTACCATGTCTAATTAACTGTATATGATGTATGGTATAATGGAAATGGGCTCACCGCTAACCCAGCCAATGGTAGTGATACAGTCGAATAGCCTCGTTCCCCTTGCCCTTAAAGGAGTCAGAATTAACACTTTTTACGGAGTGAAGTGTCTAGGAGTCATTCTGGATACAAAACTATCGTGAAAAACTCACGTGGAGTACAAGACCCTCAAAAACATTGACGGTATTTTGGCAATCTAAACAGGTCTTTGGCAAAACGTGGCGTCTGTCACCAAAGAGAATCCTCTAGATTTATACCTCTATGATCATGCACATAATCAGCTATGCGTCAGTGTTATTGTGTAAGAGATCTACTTGCTTAATTTCGAAGGACAATCGCCGTGCGCTGTGTGGGATCTTTCTCTACAACACCTTACACTGCTCTTGATGCACTGCTGCTTATGAAACGGATCTTTGTTTACCACTGCATAGGACAAGGGGGAAATTTCTGGCCGCAGAAATCTGAACACTTTTGTCTTTCAATGTCAAGGGATAATACGCCACCATTACCTTTGCTAAGGATATTCTAGACGATTGAGTTTCCTGAGGCTGAATGCCGGCTTAATTCCAGCACTCAGCTCAAGCTCACACATTGTCGAATCTCTACTGATGGCTCCAAAGCTGACTCAACAGTCAGTATCTGTGGTCTTTATCGGAAATAATGGGGATAAGCTTCACTGTGCCGGTTATTGATTTAGGGTGCGAAATGTAATTGAAAAGCCAGAAATCACAATAGGCCGCCAGCAGATATACTAGGCACTCGACGCTCACACCTGATGTGTGGAACCGATATAGGGAATTGAAGAGGAAAGAGAGACGAATATTCCGTAATGACAAGAGCTTCAAATACTGGAAGATCGTACGCGAAGTTTTATCAGACTTACGGAAGATTTCAAGAATCGGACGAATTGCCCTAAAAACAGCGTAGTTACTCAAGACATTACGTACTTAATGACGTAGGCAACACTTTTTGGCCCAGTCGACCGTCCGACTGCGGCAAGGTACGAGGAGCAATGGCAAAGCTATGGGAGCTGATGGCTATGTCACTGAATCCAATTCAGCCAACAGTATTCGACAATTCGAGAAATTGCCCCATTTACATCGAACAAGGGTTTCAAATTTTTTAAACGCTTAAGAACTTGAAAGCAAGCCTTAAAGAAGTTTATATGTAGTGCTCAAGTGCTTTGAAGATATATGTATGTATCTGGTAATTTTAAATTAAGCATCATTTTAGTAGCAGCATTTTGGGCCCGGTTTTTTTCGGCTTTTCTCAACACAAGTAAAATAATAACTGATCAAGAGAAATTTTTATTTTTCTTGGAAATACTATGATTCCATATGGGCACTGCCATTGGCATTGAATTTTGGGAAGTATTGAATGGAATTCCAACTCAAATGTGCATTGGGTAGTAGCTCCCGATGGAACAAAAAATATATGTAACTTAAGTAAACTCATTCAGCAAGTGTCAAATTTTTTTGTAATTTTTTTTATGCCCCCAAAATATGCAACTACTCAGTTAATCGGATTTAAAAGTTTTACAATTGCTTATGTATTTATAATTTTGGCATTCACCAAATGAGTTATGCGCAATTCTGAATGAAAGTAGTGCGAATGAAAAAGTAAATTTATAGCTACACTTTGGCTACGCCAGCGCATAAAGGATAAATCATGTAAAAGCAAAGGTTAGAAAAGNGACTGCGGCAAGGTACGAGGAGCAATGGCAAAGCTATGGGAGCTGATGGCTATGTCACTGAATCCAATTCAGCCAACAGTATTCGACAATTCGAGAAATTGCCCCATTTACATCGAACAAGGGTTTGAAATTTTTTAAACGCTTAAGAACTTGAAAGCAAGCCTTAAAGAAGTTTATATGTAGTGCTCAAATGCTTTGAAGATATATGTATCTGAAAATTATAAATTAAGAATCATTTTAGTAACAGCATTTTGGGTCCAGTATTTTTTCGGCTTTTCTCAACACAAGTAAAATAATAACTGATCAAGAGAAATTTTTATTTTTCTTGGAAATACTATGATTCCATAAGGGCATTGGATTTTGGGAAGTATTGAATGGAATTCCAACTCAAATGTGCATTGGGTAGTAGCTCCCGATGGAACAAAAAATATATGTAACTTAAGTAAACTCATTCAGCAAGTGTCAAATTTTTTTGTAATTTTTTTTTTTTCATTTAACAATTTATGCCCCCAAAATATGCAACTATTCAGTTAATCGGATTTAAAAGTTTTACAATTGCTTATGTATTTATAAATTTGGCATTCACTAAATGAGTTATGCGCAATTCTGAATGAAAGTAGTACGAATGAAAAAGTAAATTTATAGCTACACTTTGGCTACGCCAGCGCATAAAGGATAAATCATGTAAAAGCAAAGGTTAGAAATGTGTACATAAGTTGGGTATTCTATTTATTTATTTTTGGTGTAGTATGTGTAAATTTGGGAAAAGAACATCCGTATTCTTTTTAATTATTTTATTTGACAAAACCTATTTTGCTGCAGTTGCATAAAACTGAATTTTTTTTAGTCAGCAATCGTATTGAGAGCTCTTGTAAGCCATTCGATTTTATTTCAGGTATCAGCAGTCAACCGGTTCGTTGCAGATACAATGAAATATTTGAATTATAGTTTAATATTTTTTATAGAAGAATTCCATTCAAATAAGGATAGGTCAGAGGATACCTTAATATACAATAAGGTATGGGTTACTGCTGAGTTGCACCTTTTTGCCAAAGTGGGGACTACTCGATGGTCGTTATTGTCAAACAAATTAGTTTAGTGATTCTTGAACCATTTCTGGTTGTTCCCATTGCCCCATTATCCAACGCCAAGCTGCCGGATTTATCTGTCCGACATTTCTAATTCCTTAGAAGAATTGCTGCAGTAATCCTATCAATCACTATGAAATTTTGCGAAATGATTCTGCCGCAAGTTGAATGAATAGGCAGACGAAAAGACTAAATAGAATTTCCATCAGAGCTTTTCAAATTTAGTTTGGAGACAAACTAGAAGAAGATAAATATATAAAAATGTTTACCAATATGTGGCGTAGGGGTCGAGATATTTGAAAACCCCGTAATTATGGTCCGATTTCTTTAAATGTTTTTTTTTTTACTATTAACTTATTTACCCATTCATCAAATTTATGTATGAGACGCTTACTTTGAAAGTGGCATAAGTCACTTCAAACCTCTTGTTCTTAAATGACGAGCTACTTGTATCTGGACACGTCGGTTACTTGATGAACTTCATCAACCAAAGGTTAAAGATTTTGTCATTAATTTATGACGATAGAATGATTTACAAATGCATTCCGTTACAAGTAACCGGTCAATTAAATGCAAGAAGTATGAAGTGACTTATGCCACTTTCAAAAAATTCTCGAAAAATTCCGAAACTACTCAATACAATCCAACAAAATTCGAAAAGACC
>NW_016164728.1:7889-30245 GCF_001687245.7 Rhagoletis zephyria | reverse complement strand
GTTCCTTTTTATTACTTATTTCCTTTCGCCGTAACTAACTACTTTTGAAGGGCGATGGCCGCAAAATAGTGACAACTGGTTTCCTCGGCATTAGATGTCAACTGACTAGTAGCTATCTACTTTTGGACATGAACTATCAATAAACATATATTTTTAAATCTTTTTTATATCTTTATTTATTAATTTTACTTAATTATTATTATTTTTTATTTTTATTTTATTTAAGTATTTGCTTATTTGTTCAACATACATAACATCAAAATAATAATGTAAAATTTCGATCTTTATTTTATGTGTCCTGAATTCGAAAAAGAATCGGCGAAGTGCAGCAAAAAAGTGTATTGCATGTATTTTTTGTAGGAGGCTGACTTTAGTATAATGCGGCATTCGAAGCATACGATTGCGAATGACTCACGGCGCCGAGCCGTTGAAGAGGTTTTGGCCAATGAACATGCAAGAAATAGTTCCGATACTAGCAAGGCAATATTCTTATTAAGCCTCATCAAAAAGTTCCTTGTCGTTTGAAGGATAAAGGGAATGCCGCATTATACTAAAGCCAACTTCTCGACATAAGCTACTATTCGATATGAACACAGATTTAAATATAAACTTGTAAAGAAAACAAACTCACGATAACGTCTACATGACTCCTGCATGAATTTACAACTCACTTAAATTTAGTTTTGTCATAGCTAATTAAAAGTTAGGGTAAGAACATAGTGGAGCGGCGAGCAAAGAGCATCGAGCAAAGCGTCGATTTGAAACGCATATGTTTCAATGGGGGACCGCATAGTGAAGAGCAAAGCGTACACNAGCCGTTGAAGAGGTTTTGGCCAATGAACATGCAAGAAATAGTTCCGATACTAGCAAGGCAATATTCTTATTAAGCCTCATCAAAAAGTTCCTTGTCGTTTGAAGGATAAAGGGAATGCCGCATTATACTAAAGCCAACTTCTCGACATAAGCTACTATTCGATATGAACACAGATTTAAATATAAACTTGTAAAGAAAACAAACTCACGATAACGTCTACATGACTCCTGCATGAATTTACAACTCACTTAAATTTAGTTTTGTCATAGCTAATTAAAAGTTAGGGTAAGAACATAGTGGAGCGGCGAGCAAAGAGCATCGAGCAAAGCGTCGATTTGAAACGCATATGTTTCAATGGGGGACCGCATAGTGAAGAGCAAAGCGTACACACACGTTTGTTATTGAAGCTTTGCTCGATGCTAGCTCTTCGCTTTGCTCGCCGCTCCACTATGTTTCGACCCTTAGGTATTCATCGAAATCTCGCAAAAAAGCTAACTAGAAGTTGGTTATTTTAACCAATTGATAATTTTTTCTGTAGGGTACCATTAACTAGACAGTGGTTGCGAAAACTTTTTTCACTGCAGATGGCACTGACAAAGAATTAAAAAATACTTTTATGCACCAGCAAAAACGCAATACTTCAAAAAGTGCAAAAAATTAGCAGGTTTCAAATAACAAAGAAAAAATATATATTTATATATCTATATTTTTTATTAATCGAATTAAAAATAACCATATTTTTGAAATTTTTCTTACAAAAAAATGTTTTTTTTTCTGGAATACCGTAGGGACACCCTTTGTTTTATTTTATTGCAAAATTTTTATTCTTATATGTAGTTCTCTGCCGTACATATATACATATGAAAATAAAAAACGTCAAACTAATATTTTATTTCAAAGAATGTATATTTGACATTTCTTTCCGTGAAGAGCTTACGCACGGCTATGCTCTGACTAAAATTCTTAGTATAACACTTGTTGACCTTAATGGCTTCCTGGCGGCATATGTTATATGTATATGTATTGTATATGTTATTTATTCTATAGTAGAATTTCTGTTTAATTCTTTTACTAGATAAATTACCTTTAAAAAAATACCAAATACGTTCACATTGTAGACAATGAATTTTTCAATTTTTCGCCACTTAGGCGGCACTGACGCGTCAGTTAAGTAAATGAAATTTAAGTACATAGTTATGTATTGTGTCGTCCATTAAAATGGCTGAAAAAACACTCATAGCTTCAAGAGGATTTAGAAAAACTTTAGTCGCTTACTTAATGCCAAAACGAAATTAAATTTATTTGTGGAAAACTCAATAAATATGTCTGCAAAATTATAAATCAAAAATTGAACTGCGCCAAATGAAGACATGGTGGACAATAAGATGTAAAAAAAAATAAAAAAATAAAAAAATGTTATTAAATCCTTTTCCTTATATTTAAGCGTGGACAGAGGCAACAATAAAACACAATGGCAGTGGCGAAATTTTATGCGGTCATAAAGAAAGGTTGGTTGCTGCCTCTCATATCGCAGATATGGCAAAAGGGTGATGATGATGACGAAAGGAAAGGGTGGAGAAAATAACGCGGTACTGCAGACAGAGTCGAGCAAAGGTCATCAAGCGACATGTGTGCGTTATGTGCATGCCAAAGTGAAGGTGTATGTCCTAGGAATGTTAATCCCGGGATTCTTGGCAAATCTCGGGATTTTTGAGATTTGTAATTTGCACTAATGACAGTAATTGAAACTCCTTTTCTTGACTAGTATTGGCTATATTTCTCTTTTTTATTTAATAAATAATATTTTTTTATAAGTGTCTAGCTAAATTTTAAACACACATATCAATATATTCGCGAAATCATGGGCCAAATGTAGTAAAATTGCATTTTAAGTTTTTCAATCTGACATCAGTAATTCAAAATTGGTTTAAAAATTCAGTGAAATGTGCTTAGAGAAAAAGTATGGGTACCACATTAAAGAAGAAATTCTGAAAAATTTAAACGGATTCAATTTTTCGGTGCATAAGAACCCATTCCGAAAATCCGAAAAATTTTAATTATTTTGAAATCTAAAGAAATTTCCTCTTTAATTTGGTACCCATATTTTTATTCCATATTGCATTGAATTTTTTAGATAATTTTTGGAATTAATCAGCCTCTTCAAATAAAAAAGTAGGTTTCAAACCCATTTATTTAGTATTTATTATGTGGCAGGAGAGCTTCTCAAACAATATAGACGCAATTTTCTCGATTTAAGTTGTTGAAAAGTAATGAATATCTAAATCCCGGGATCCCGGGATTGTGATAACCACATCCCGAAAATCCCGCGATCCTGAAAAAATTAACATCCCTAGTATGTACATATGTTTGCAGGTATGTATGTATGTAAATGACGGCATGCCATTAGACATGTCGAATTTATGATTACCGTGATTTTTTTGCGTTTATTTTTTTATTCCCTAAACATTTTTGGAAGCTACTTAAATGCTTGTGGAGTTGTGTTGATTGAAATTACAACTGTAAAATTTGGGTTTTATGACATCTTCGGGGAGTTAAGAGGTAGCTAGCGTCAGGGAAAATGGAGGTATGAGTGGGTTTTTAAATTTCAATTTCAATTTCTCCATTTTAATGCCTCTCAATGGGCACCGATTTTTTCAAATTCTATAGAAATCTGTCTACGAGTGTGTTTTTTCGCAGCGCAAATTTTCTTTCAAAGCGTCGAGCATCACGCTCTTGCGTCTACGAGTACACTGTTTTCTATGTGTGTGGATTCATATAAATTTCTGCAAATTTGTTAAGTTGTACCATATTTTTCAGGCTGTCAACGCCATATTGTGTCACGACGTGGCGACGACGAGGACAACAAAAATAGGAAGCGGGCGGCACACATGTGCGTGAAACTGCAATCATATACTACATACGTATGTATGAAAGTATGCATCGGAAAAGAAGCGCAAAGGGGCACTTGTTTTCTCCGTTTTTTGGGTGAAAGTGCCTGCCAAAGGGTTGTGTCTACAGCTTATAAAGCGAAGCAAAATTTTAATGAAAATGGATTTTTATGGACCTTTAGATGCTGCACATAAAAATGCCATAAAAAAATTCTGCACTTTAAATGGACAATAAAAAATTGACTAGCGTACACACATCCATACATATACTTAGCTTTTCTGCAATCTGCTTATTTCAAATATACATCAGCCTGCCAATTAACTTGCGTCACATTGGCTAAAAGTATTCAATTTCAATTCAACCCGCTCCGTTGACAGTAGCTGCTGTCAAAATGACATAATTAGCTTCAATATTGCGTGTCTGCTTGCTTGGCGGCCCAGTTAATCCCTTCACTCTGCAGCAGCCACTACATTTGCCAAGCAATGGTTAACCCTAATTAACGCATTTACGCAGACCCTACGCATATAAATACATATATATACATTTTTTTTTGCATGAAAAACACCTTTTTACCCTCAAAGTATTGCATTCGCGTACTTTTTGTTATATGATTTTTTTCTGTGGCCTTTTTCTCTACTGAAATATTCAATTTATTTTATTACAAACAAGCGTAATGCAATTTTCTTTATTTTTAGTGTTTTTTTTCATCTTTCTTTTTATGTTCACACGCGTACTATGTCCGTTGTAATTATCCTTTAACACGCGCTTCTAATTTTATGTGGAAAAAAGGATTATAACCTACATAAATTGACGTTGACAGATTAGTTGAGTTAAGGGGACACAAAATAGCCTAAGTGCTTTCCATATTCTAGTTTGAATTCAGAGCTGCTGAATTATTTATAAATCATCGTTGAAGTTAGGATACACTTTACGGGAGTTAGAAATACGCCATACAAGGGACACACTTGGACAATTAGAAGAATTTCCTTTGCGGTATCATGAAAAACTGAACAGAGACCATTAATTTAGTCAGCGAATTGCGGCGAGCCGACTACGAAATTTCGGATGCGGCTGATTTTGATCCTAAGAGCTCAGGGTTAGTTAAGAAGTGCCAGCCAAAATTTTTCCATCCTAGCCTCGCGAATGCTGGACATTCTAAGAGAAAGTGCTGAGATGATTCTACCTTATATTCCTCTTGACAGCTGATACAAAAGGGATCAGTTGTGATTCCCAATCTTACCGCGTGAGTACCAATTGCACTCACCACTAGCAAGAGCTGTGGCTTTATATGTGTAACGAGCTTCTATGACCGTCCACGGCCCACACAAGGCCAGAAGGCTCTAGAAATTGTCCATGCCTTAGTCTTAGCCCAGCGCTCGCTGAGCTTAGATGGGGCCCAACCGTCTAAGACAGAGGCAGAGGCATCCCTAGTTGCCCCGTATCTGTTGATAACGTCTCAAGGGTGCCTTTCCTTGCCAGGTCATCAGTTACGCAGTTTACCGCGATATCACTGTGAGCCGGCACTCAAACTTTCCTTGCGCTGCTGGGAAAAAATTTCGGAGGCGCAGTAAACTATCTGATCACGGACGAGGTAAAAGCCCCCCAGAGCTCCCAAGTATGCAGCTTTCAAGCCTGTTAAGCACCCGACAATTCTGTTCAACAATGTTCAACATAACTTTAAGCGCCAGTGTAGGTGTGGTTCTTAATGGCTCACTAATCGATGAGGGCGATCCGTTGTACACGTTCCAGTTACCTTACAAGTGTAGCATTCTCTAATGTGATCCAGCAGACAAGAGCTCCGTAAAATAAGATAGGCTTAACTATGGTTTAATGGAGCCAATGAATTACTTTGGGCGAGACACCCCACCTTTAACTAATAGCTCCCCTACAGCAGCACAAGACAACCGACGCCGTTCTCGCTTTTCTCAATGTTAAGCTTTCACGACAGCTTCCTATCCCGGCTCCAGCCTAGATACTTGACCTGTCCGGGAGCTGCAGACAGACACCCCCGATCGAGAGATGGACCACAACGGATATCAAGTACTTCCGGCTAAACAAGAACAGTTCTGTCTTGCTGGAATTTAATGCGAGCCGCCATAGAATGCAGGCTTATCCTCAGGGAAAAGTTGTACGTCACAACTGAATTGCAGGTGAATTAGCAATGAAGGTAACTTATCGTCGTTCTCAGTGCGATTATTCCGCTATACCTAGAACACAGTTTATCAAGGGCGAAAAGTGTTTAGTCTCACACAGTTATGTATGTTTCTATCATTTGTGGAGATGAAGAGGATTTCAACAGGGCTAAGGGCAGTTATTGGTCCAAAGCGAACTTCTTCGGTAGCATTTTGATGCTGCCCACATACATACTTATGCATCTAACTTAAATATGTGAAAATCTAAAATGTATTTGCTTCGAAAATGTCTGTCACGCGGTTTTGCATTGACCATAACCTGAAGAAAAATTGGTAAATGTGTTTTAGAAAATTACTCTCCCATTCTACGTCGAACTACTTTCTTGCAAAGTTTTAAGTAGCTTCATATTTATACAAGTCAATCTATTTCCGAATCACAGTCAAAGCGATAAAAGTTTCAACAACTTTGGTAATGTGCTCGGAGGAAGTGGGCCCATTTCTGTATTTGGTAATTGCAAAAAGTTTAGCTTTCTTCGCATACTCTCTCGTACGCATACAATTTCGCAAAAAAATTTAAGCAAACAAAAAAATTTAGTTACTTGCGCGCCATTTACGCGAATAAACAGAAAATGGCCACTAAATGGAAATGGCCAGTGACCAATGGTCGCCAATAATCGTTAAAGCAAACGTTTTTGAGTCATTCAAAGGAAAGCGAAAATATTTGGTTGCTAATAAAATTTAATGAAATCTCATATGTGTGTGTAGTATGTATGTATAGGCAACTAAGCATGGCCAAAGCGTAATTGACTACGTATGAAAGGAGAGCTACCGACGATCGGAAATGAGTTCAAGAAAATGGTCAATTCTTGGCGTTTAATTTGGCCATAAAAACGCTTGACTGGATTGGTGGCCCATTTCAGATGTGGTTAATGTGAAAACGCAGTTTTTTATGAGATGGAGGCAGCTAGTTGGCGAAACGGATTTTGGTATATTTTTCTTCTTAAAACATGAAATATATTCAAGCACAGTTTGTCAAGAAGTTGATCGCAATAAAATATGCAATATATCCTCCCAGAAAACATCATTCCTCTACCAAAATACTAATTTACGACCCTTCGTCCGACGAAACATTTAGTCTAGATAGGACTGAGGAAGATCGGTAGTATTGAAAATGGGAAGCAATTTAAAAAATTTTCTTCTCTAATAAACACTATCGCTGTGAAATGATTAGAGAGTGTCCTAGGTTCGATGCCAGTTGAGCTTCAGATGAAAATAATAGAAATGATGTCTCTAACAGCAGCCGCGCCTATGCAGGCGGCAATGGTAACTATCCGAATACTTTTACGACGTCGGAAGTTCGCGACCTAAGGCAATTAACGATCATCTTCTCATTACTGATGACACTGCTTGTCAGTATAGGTTAGCTTAGTTGAACTGGCAAGCCACTGCGTGAATTCACAGAGACCATTAAGGTCCATAGCATTACCAAATAAACTACGGCCCTATTAGACAGCTAATCACTGAGCGTCTGGAGAAATGTTGAAGAATATCGCAGTCCTCTTTTCAAACTGGAAAACCTTAATGTACCCTATCTTGGCAGTGGTTTCTAGGTTAGGCAGAAAGCCTGCTTCCAGGAGACTGATTCGCAGTCTGCTAAGGGCAAGACACTCACACAGCATATGCTGCACTTAGTCAGTTAAAAAGACGTGGGATGCCAAAGGGCAATGTCCTGTAAAAACATCCACCAGTAGCCCAGCATGCAATCTCATGAGCGATAGGAAAACTTCATGAGCTTTATGTCACATAATCCTAGATACCTTGCAACCTTGCATTTTGGTATACGCCTTCTGCGCTTTCCGGATCATGGACAGGTGAAACTGTGGTTTAATCGCCTGGAGCGAAATCGGCCCTCCTCTAACATCGTAGTTTCCGACAGTGCGCCCTCTTTGGCAAGCCTGCCAGATGGATATCAGTACCAGTATGTAGCTAATCCAGAGCTGCCCTGCACTCCGTCACACTTCTCGAGCATGTGCTGAGCGATTGGAGCGCCCTTATCGTAGCCTGATCGTCGATGCAGAGATTCACATGTTTGTTTACTAGGTTGCTACTCAGTATCCCCGCCGCACTCCTTATGGCCAATACTTTCGCCTGGAAAATGCTGCGGTAGTCCGGTAGCTTATAGGATTTATTGTGACCGAGCTCCGCGCAGACGCCTGCCGCCTGCCGCCCCTACGGCTTTCTCCACCTGCGACTCGTCTGTGTAGAAATTCACAGAGTCAGCACTCCTCATGTCATCACGCCAGCCTTCGAGCTCTACAGTGGCTTTGAATTTCATCTCAAAATACAGAATCGGGATCATGTAGTCAGTCTGTCCGAGTAAGTTTGACGCTATACTACTGTGTCCGCAGGACTTACACACAAACTGCCCCGTGGCATAAGCCTGTCGGCAGATCTTGAGGCTATATTCTTGGCCGACGGGTCCGCCGGCAAGAGATGCAACAAAGTGGAAAGTGCTGCCGTTGGTGTTGCCCTGAGTGCTCCTGTCACACTTTCTTTTCTTTTAAGAAATGTTATCTTCTCTATTGCTGCCCATCAGACCAGTATCCCATGGAACAGTATCGACCTGACTATCGCAGTAAAGATCCAGTGCGACAGAGAAGGCGATAAACCCCAGGGCTTAAGCTTAAACTAGTTCGGAACCTTGTATTTCCTGGTGAAGAGTACCATACATATCTTAACTCGGACTTAATACGGATCAACGCTGCCGTCTATTTAAGCTTTTAGTCGTAAAGAACATTGTTGCAAAGAATTCGACTTCATAGAGGAAAAAGTGAACTCCCATGTCTACGTAGTTCTATTTATAAATTAAAAACTATCTGACTTACCAGGCCGAATCCGATTTCGTGCTTGATCCAGATCAGTGACGATCAGAGGCGCCATTCATCCTGAGCGCGTCCATATAAAATCTATAGAAAGCTTTAAATAGCTTCTCATGCGGGATGTGTTTTGGTCAAGATTGTATTTGGTACATACATATGAACCAATAAACTTTACATATATACATACATACATACATATAAAATGTATTCTATATTTTACCGCAGTGGCATAAAATGAACGCTGGCAATTTTTTATTACGCAAACGTGGCCACAGCGGCCAACCGACCAAGCGACGCTGCGCCGCAGGATGTGCCTGTATATATAAGTACTTATGTAAGAGAGACTAAAACTGGGTGCTACAACTTACAATAAGTTGGCCAAATCGTATTCATATGACTAATAAAACGGTTTGTTTGGCTTTGAGTGTTAATAAATAAATGTACGCGCAACGGAAATGTGCTGCTCAAAATGGCATCTGTCCATTGCCAGGATATGTGAATGAGCGTTATTGTCGACATTTTTAATGGGCCATTGTAAGCGTTCGAAGATGTTTTCATTTGGCTACCACTGCGACAACAATTGCCATTCAAACAATTGTTATAAGCAAACGAAGGAACTGGAGCCACACACACTCGCCAGCACTCGCTTGTCAACAACGCATCGCTTTAGCCATTGTAAATTGTTGCTGGCGTATATCCTTGTTTATTGCGCTGCGCTTTTCTTCATTCGAATGAGTTATGGGCAGCAATTCATTAAAGTGGGGAAAATATTGCAATTACAATTTATTTAGATGCTGTTTACAATAGCAAGTATGTACATTAGCTACTTCTATGAGTGCCACATTTAGTATTGTGCACAAGATTTTATGAGTAGCCGTTCGAAGAGAATGCAACCGGCACATTTCATTGTGCTGACTGACTGTGGTCCTGCCACAGTTAGCGTGGCATGCGTGTGGCATTTGTCAGCCAACAATTTCGACCAAAATTTTGGTATAGAATTTTTATTTAGCTGTAGCATTCAGTATTTTTTTAAACCAAAGCAGAAAATAAAGCAACAACTTTTTGATTTATACTGCGGAAACGCTTGGCACTTTGGTTTGCGCTATAATTTTCTCTAAGACTATAATTGCTGGCGTAAATCTGAACAGTCCTATTTACTAAAAAATCTAAGAAATATTTCACGGATTTATTTGTAACTGGCTAGATGTTGGTTAAATGCCAAATGTGTTTAGCTACGAGTAGCATCAGTTTTCAGGAAGTGTAATAAATATAAATATTTCAGGCGTCAAAACTTAAGCTACCGGAAATTATAAAATTGGCTGCTACTTAACTTAATGTGGCATAAATTATATGGCAATNAGGCGTCAAAACTTAAGCTACCGGAAATTATAAAATTGGCTGCTACTTAATGTGGCATAAATTATATGGCAACATGGAAGTTTGTGAATAGAATGAGAGTAAATCGCTGCGATTAGCCATTATATACGAAGAAATCTAGTAAAATTTCATTCTTAACATTTTTGTAAAATTTTAACACTGTAATTACCATTTTCAATGAACTTGTATTGACCATCTTCAAAGTAATGGCCAAAAATACCCATATGATAGGAGCTAAAGGGTTAAAACGTACGAAAGAATTGGTCGTCAAATTATACTATAGTTCGCTGAAGACAAGAATTATTTTTTAAGTAAATCTATACAAAAACAACATATCAGATGTGCCAGCGAAAGTTACACAGGGAGTGGCCAACGGTTCGAAAATAACTTTTTGAGAAAAACGCCTTGAAAGTTAACAAATGAATTTGACCTCTACGCTTGTTTGTTCACTTTGTCTTTCTTTGAAGTTAATTTGTAAAAAAAATCTGATGCAACCAAATATAAAGCTGCGATATGTTGCTTTGACTCGGTTTTTCCAAACCGGTTTCAACTCGTAATATATTTAATTAACCGGATTTTTAAAATCGAATAAACCGAGTTTTCACCTAGCTTACTTACATACCAAGATCTAAACATTTTAAATATTTACTTAAAAAAAAATAGAACTAGAGCATTTTTATAAATTTTATATCTGAATGCTGGAATATTTTCCACTGCAGAAAATTATTTAAAAACAGCGACAACCTTCCCTTGTTTTTTCTGTCTTGCCGTTGTTTTCTCAAGTATCTTTTAAAATTTATTTGCTCTTAAAACAAAAATTTTGTTCTCAAAGATGTGTTTAAAGGGCAGATAAGTTTTAAAAACTACTAGAGGAAACAATAAAAACTTAAAAATTAAAGAAAGTTTAATAAAAAAAAAATTTAAAAGATTAGTTTCTAAAAATTAAGCTAAATTAAAAAAAAAACAAAACTTAATATAAAAAGAAATTAAAATAATTAAATTAACTTAAAAAAGAGAAGAAATTAAAAAAAAGTTGAAAAATTTAATTTATTTAAAACAAAAACTTTTTCGTTTTCTACAAGTTAATGGAAAATCAAATTAAAAACATTAAATAAAAACAATAAATTCAGAAAAAACATAAAATAAATAAAAAAAATTAAATGAATTAAAAAAATGTTTCTTATTAAAACAATAAAAAACTTAAAAAACTGTCTTGCAATTGTCTTACAAAATACGTTCAGCTATTTTAATCAGAATCGTCCTGTTAACTTGTTACAATATCCGAAGTGGAGTTGTGTCAAAGTATGTATCGCGAAACTCCCGAAGCAACTCGAGCTCTTCGTCCCCAGTGATGCATTTCAAGGGGTGAGGTTTAGCCTGTACATAATAGACTATATGTATTTGAATAGTCGGTCTTGTTCAGCGGAGTTGTTCCCGTCACAGAACTGTTGTTTCAAGGATCTTATCTTGTTAAGATCGGCGAACCCCGATAAGTGTGCATTTTTAACTTACGGTTCACACAAAGTTAGTCGGAATATTTTATTAAGATGAATTACACCGATTTTGAAGAAATACGAATTACGGATAGGTTGCCTGGAAAAGGTATCTTCGAGGCAGTCTCCGCTCAATGAAAGGTTGAAGTTATCATTGATGATCTGCGAACTACTTTTTGGTAGACGTACTTCAGCTCAGCGAACGCTGGCCATAACATGTACAGTTGCGAGGTATTTCTCGCCCCAGATGGACCGAAGAATGTTAAAAGAACCCCTCAGGCTCACAGGCACGACTTTATTGGAATACACGCGTTGCGGCTATCGTGCTGTTTGCAAGAAGATAGAGTAAAATTAACGCAGCACTTTCGCGTATGGTGTCTAGCTTTTGTGAGGCTGAAGTCTAGACATCTCTGCTCGCCTTCCTGAATTGTTCTCAGAAACTCATTTGCACACTCGCTTCATAAAGTTCATTCCCCTGAATATTGCAAACTCTTCCACTTGAAAAATAAGTCAGACAAAATCCTCCTAAACGAATATTCCTTCCCAAGTTCTAAAGTTGCTAGGTAAGTGCAAAGAACTTGATAAGCTGATTAAGCTGATCGACAGGAATAGCGGTCGAAAATTCCACCAGTAAGTCCTGTAAGAGCACTTCTCCAGCGTGTTGAATAAGATGAGGGCGTCATTGATGTTTCGTTATCTGGTAAAATCGCTCGTGCCAATAAATTCTACTCTCGACTCAGTAGACAATTGAACAGCAAAGTCCTCTCTGCAAGAAACCCTAACTTTTTAAGTCTTTCGTCATGCCCGTCCTGACACAGTAGCGTGGACGATGTAATCATCTAGTGAGGCGTCCCTTTCATTGTACGAGTGCGAGATTTATGTGCCTTTACAGATTTGTGATAGCGACTACCGGGGACGGTGTAACGATGAGATATATGAGCTTTACAGCAACTGGAGGTGATCTGAGTAAATCATGGAGTGCCAGCGAGTTGGTATGCGATCTCACTAGGCACCACATGTTAATCTGCTCTACCAGGATGTATATATAATGAATTGGTTTGATGGATGCTTTCCATAAATATCCGTAGAGCTCTATGAGGCGATTTACCTTGCTTCGTAGCTTATAGACGGACGTTACTTTATAGAAGGATCTTCAATGTCGCCTTGTACTCGGCAAGAGCTCAAGAAAAGTCAAGCTCTTACTTCAGTTTTAAAATAGCTTTAGAAAATAATTACCCTTCTTTTCAAGATGGTGGCGATTCTACAATCCACTGAGTCCCACAAACAAACTTTTACTTCCTTGCGACTAGCTTTACGGAATTTACAACCATGCAAAAAATCTATTTTTTCGATTTCAACTCTATTAAATAGTAGATTTCAAGTAAAGAAAAAAAATTTTGAGTTATTTGAAAATGCAATTTTAATTTTTCCATTTAAGCAAACGGAGTAGGTATTATTTTAGTAATGCAAAATCTTACACCATTCCACTATTTTTTTGTGTATGATTATTTTTTTTACAAAACTACATAACTGGGTTGATCAACCCTTTTCCATAGCAATCACATTGTAGAAATAGCGCCGCTTTACGCAGCCGTCATGGAAATACCAAATAATGTGCCCCAAATGTTAATGTAAATAAAAATGGCTATTTAAGTAATAAAATCAAATGACCAACAATGAAACGTAAACAAAAGCCAAGTGACCAAAGCAAGACCAACCTAGCGAGCCAACTGCAAATGATTAAGAACTAACGACACGAAAGCACATAAAGGCAAGAAAGCAAGAAAGAAAGAAATCGTTTAACTTGATTTCATTTTAAATGTTCATTTTATTGCGTAGAAAACGACGCCAACGTGGCCGCGCACACAAGGATGCCTCAAACCACACCTCTACTACGGTAAGCAACCCTGGGCTGGGCGCTTCACTGCACAGTAGTTGCCAAGTTGTTTGGCCTTTTTGCGCATATCAGCGCCTAGATTGGGGGATGGGATGCTGGTTGCGTAACTAGCCGCTGTGGGCCATTTAATAGTTTCGTTTCAGGGCGAAATGACAGACGGTTGATGACGATGACGGCGTCGATTGTTGTTGAAATTTCGTACGTAATAAAATTCAAATGAATTGCGATAAAAATCAAATTTTCTCGGACATTTTCGTTTCAAATGCAATTTTTATTGCTTTTTCCTACGAGTGCGCTATGTGTGTGTGTGTGTGCACTTGGCAGGCTTTTGAGTGCCCCATGCCGCTTGATGCTTACCATTTGCGCCATTTTTCGCAGACCCCTTTGATTCCGTGCCATTTACGGGCATCCAAGTCGCAGTCGACCATTCGCTTTTGACTGTTTGGTTGGTCACTTGCTTGAAGACGAATGTTTTTTAAGGGTCCCTTTGCGGCTGTTTTGGTTTTTCTATTTAGGGATATCTACCGGTGGGAGTGAAAGGACAAAGTTTTCCGTTTCAATTGGAGTTATTTGAATGTTGTTTACGCGTAACGGAAATTTATTGCCAATTGATGTGTATTTTTTTCAGGAGCATTGAGCAAAAGTTTCGAGTAGCAGCGTGTGATGTGGGTGAGATATGTATGTACATTTATTTTGGCGGCGGTTGCCCAACTTTTTGCAGTTTTTACTTATTTTATTGCATGTGGATTCAATTAGTGATAAGTATTTGGTCGGACTTGCGTATTTGAATGGCCACAAATATTTATGCAAATAATTTGAAGTAAAATGTTATGAAAATATGTGAGGAGTGGTGGCGGAAACATTTTACACAGACACTTCGAAAAGTAAGTTTGCGTAAAAGTATCTGCACGTTTCAGCATCAAGTATTCTTCAAGCCAGATATGCTGCTAATAGTTGGTTGGTCTTACTTTCTAGGGCGTATAAGATAACAACAAGATTTCTTCACGGTTTGAGATCTCTGAATGAATTAAGTATTTTGATATGATAGTAAGTAGATAGAAAGGTGACAGCCTTGTTTTGATGAAGTAGTGACAAAGACATGAGGTGGTACTGGAGGGAAACCCACATTATTTAATAGAGCCGGCGTTGTCCGCTAGAGAAGACCAAAACGGTTAGTCAGCTAAAGTAGTGGTTAGGAATTAGTATGACACTTCGGCGCACTTCCACTCTGGGTCTTAACGTCATATTTTTCGTCTTTGACAAGACGGTACATTGCACTGACTTTGTTTTTAATGTGGCAGAAGCTCTCGGTCGCGCGCCGTCAAGTTTTTCCACTGAATTACCAAGGCTGAGGGCGAGAAAGCAGGCACAGTCCTTAATGCTGCCTTTGTCAGGGTCCTCGAGTTGTAGTTTCGTATGAAAAGTTGGTGGGTATTGTCACGACCTTTCCTGCATGTTGAACTCGGTACTCTTATGTCGGGTGAGGTAGCTGCGGTATCATACAGAAAGGTTATGAAAGCGTGCACCTGCTCTCTCTCTCGGTAGTTAGGCTTCCTCAATATTAATAAGCGGCGGATACTAAGGCTCGTCCTAAAGGCATCGCAATGAAAGTTATTTAGCGTCGCTTTTTATCGCCCCTAGGAACAATTTGGACAACAGGATAATGTGTTTTTTTTTCACTACCAGTATATGGCTTTCGTCGTGGAAGTGATGCTTGAGCCACAGATTGCTGCCTATCACAGCTGGGCGGAGATATAGCTGAGAAGGAGAATAAGTCATCGAACTTGACTTCCAGGATCTTGACGTGGTTATTCTTCGCCCTTAGCGATTCTGCCAACTGATGCTAATTGGAAATGCAAAGTGAAGTCAATTACTGCTTCACCTGGTGGGAACGGCCTAGAATACTTTCGGAGCTGGAATATTTCTGTCCATTCGTACGACATGTCCGTGCCAGTGCATCTGATGCCTTTTAATTCGCAGGACTAGGTCTTAGTCGCTGTACCGCTCATACATATAATCGTTCCATAATCTACTTAGCTTAATATCTTTGATACGCATGTATGTCGTGATGGAAAGCAGAAGCGGGCAGTTTGTGTCTTTGGAATGAATATAAGCAGCTCTTTCTTCACTAACATTTTCAAAAAAGATGAATGGGTGAATTTTTTCACGGTTCTATCAAATCCAGGTGGAGCTAGGTGGAGCTCCCAGAAACAGTAGATATAGCAACTTTTAAATGACCAGATGATACGCTGTGAATTTGTAGTGATCTCGCATTGAATACTCTTGGATAAATAGGATTTGCATCAGCTCAGCGAGTGTCTGACATATTTCTGGCCCAGAGCTGAGCAGGCGCAGTGTAGGTGGCTTCTTAGGCGCGCAGAACTATTGTTGGATTTAAAGATAGGTCACTTGTCCCATGGGTTAGGTTGCGGTGAGATTAAAAATCTTAACTGATCCTTACTACCAAAAGAGTTGGAAGGATGATTGGGCGACATCACCCAAACTTGTTCCTTGGCTGTTCAGCCTTCACGAGGCGGAGACGCAAGTATTTCGGGTAGGTGCATGTACAGTTCTATAAGGCTGGCATTAGTCGTATTCAACACTTTGTTAGCGATACGATGCGATTCAACGAATATGTTTGATTTAGTGGTAAATATCACCTCACTTGCATTTGCAGAGCGCCTGTTGTCCATATTTATTGTGCCATCTTCAACCCAATAGCCATTCGACTTTCATGTTCTTGGTACTAAATACCAAGATCCAAATACAAATGCCAAAATTAAAATAGATTTAACTGAAACTTCGACTAGCCTGCAAACCACAAATATTGAAGGAAAATGTGAAAATAAATCGAGATGCCACTGCCTAAAGATAGAAAGAATTGCATTTTGTTGGAACCCTAGCACAGCACAGTATTCACTAAACCATAGCAAGTTTTTCACAAAACGAAGCAGAACTCACAATCAGTCTACGAATTCCAAGTAACTAAGCAGCCATAATATACAACTCAACATGTTGCCAGTTATAAGGAAAAGGTGAAATGCATAAGAGTTACAACAGATTGCATGGAGTTGAATAATCTCGTGGAACTGCTGTGTGTCATCCAATGCACAAAACGATTCATTGGAAGTTTGAAAGGCAAGACAACGAAATGTTAAGACTTTCCTTGCACGCTAATCAGGTAAGTTGCGGCGACTGGTAAACGCACTAACTAAGGGTTTTGACTTAGTCAAGCGAAAAGGCTGCGATGGATAGGATTTAGCAAGGCGTGCATAATGGTTACAACAATTTACGCAATAAAACTAAGTGCAAATGACATTGTGCTAAGCAGAAGCGTGTTGCTGGAAAACAATTGTCCACCATTGTAGTGAAGAAAGGACGAAAGGCTCAACGATTGTAGGCGAAATTGTCTGTAACTAAAGTCAAGGTTAGTTGGATTTAAGACTGAGTTTAGCGGGTTTAACGCAATGCAAAGATACAAATGGTGAAAAGGAGAAAACCGTCAACAATAGTTAATGTTACGTAGCCTTTCCGCGTGGCAAGGATTTACACGCAAACACATAATATTGTTTGACAACAACATTGAGCGACGCACAGCGTATAGCTTCACAATAGGGCAGGCCATTCGGACAGCGGCCATGGAACGAACGACAGTGGACAGTGGCAGAGGTCAAAGTGTTTATACCTGCGCGCGTTGCAGCGAGTGAGCCTAAATGCGTGCGCAAATGTGCCACCGCAGGACATCCGTTGACTGATGGCCGAAGGCTGCTGCCGTTTGATGACCAGTAAGGACAACGGTAACAACGACGTCGACGGCTAATATCTGCGGCGCGCTTTATTATTGCCCCACTAACTCAGCGGTTGGCAGGCAGCTTTGTTGCCTTTTTGCTTGAGGCAGCGTTCGGCGAACTGTGCATTCGGTTTTCAAATACAAAGAAGTCAAAAAGTACAAAAAGTGTTGGGCGAGCGCAAGAGAAAGAGTAAAAAAAAAACGGTAAAAATTTTGTTTTTATAAAAACTCTTTCGGCGGCAGCTAAGAATCCTTTCGTCGTGTGTGCGGCGACCAGCGTTGGACCAATCGTCAAGGTTAGCTGGCGAATGAAAGAGTTTTAGTGCTTGGCTGTTGTTGCGGCTGTCGTTGTCATCTAACGGCGGCGGCGGCGGCGGCGTAAAAAGTGAAACCTGCTTATATTCGCGTGACCTTTTTCGCATGGAAAAAAAGTGTTGGTTTCAAAGGATTCGTCGTGCGTATATGAAAGGCTTTCGTCCTTTCGCTTTCCTCTACAATCCATTACTATTGTTGTTTGAGATTTTTTCGCCTTAATGACTGCGTTTTTGTGTTAGGAAAAAGCGGTGACGTTTGTTGGATATTTTTGGGAAAAAAGATTCAACGGCTTAAAAGGCGAGCAAGTCCAAATGTGTTTACATGAGTCCGTGAGTTATTTGTCATTTTTTAATGTTCGCTAGGAAAGAGTTTTTGCTATATCGTCGCTGCCTAGAAGTACTCAACGAGCAGCTGTTGTTGTTGTTGTACGCAACAACTTTACGCTAGGCTGTGAGATGGTTAAGAAAATACACTGGCGGATACGCAAAAGTTACCTACATACACAAATTTATATCAAACAAAGACTGAGTTCTAAAATCTTCAAGATAATTTTTATGACTAGCTCCTTATTATCATCATTTTAGGTATTTGTTTTTAATAAGAAGAAATACGTTTTTGTTTTTTACTTTTCTTTTGCATAACCTATACGGTCGACTTTGGGCGTCTAACTCTTTTAATCCCTTCAAGTAACTGGGAGCAGATGACGTTATTAGCTCACGAAGGCTTCATGTTGCTGGCTGACTTCCAGCTGCGTAAATAGGGGATATATTCCGATGTATTGGTGGACTGTGAACGTGAATTTTATTGCCAAGGCACGAAAAGGCCCTCGCGTCTTTAGCAAGGATTTTATATTATTTAGCCTTTCTTTCTTCCTATTGAAGAATCTCGAGAGACTGACTGATTTTTATGTAAGAAACGGTCGTAGATGATGCTCTAACCATTTATGCAATTTGATCCAGCGTGTGGTCGTATTCAGTTGACCCCTCTACCTTAAGCGCTATTTACACCTTCACCTTAAAAGAATTACATGAAATGGAATGGACCTGAAAAGCGAACGCGACATTTTGAGAACATTGATTATCTAAGATTGGTAACAGCGCTGTGTGAAAAATGGCTGTGTGACCCAATTAGTGTTATAAAATCAAGACAGGAGAGTATAGGAATTTCATACTACCTTCGAAGATTAACACGAAGCTATTTCTATTCGCCGGCATTGTAGTGTAAAACGGAGAAAGCCAGCAACGGGCAGAGACAACAGGTGGCGCTCCTCAAGGATCCGTACTCGGCCCATTACTATGGCACATTATGTATGATGGAGTTCTTCGCACCGAATTGCCTGAGGAATCGTCTATAATAGGATTTGCAGACGACATTGCGGTAGTAGTGGCTGCGATACAGCTTGATGTCATATCCGAAAAGGAATCCTCATGAGTCGGCGTGATTCAAAATTGGCTAAACAGATTCGGGCTCAAGCTAGCCGACCAAAAGCCAGAAGCAATACCCATTAGAGGAAGTAGCGCTGAAAATTGGCGATCACATCATCTCGACGAAACCCACAATAAAATGCCTAGGAGTGGTATTAGACAAGCGTCTTAAATTTAGTGCCCCCTTGAGCTATGTGAGAGCGAATGCAGATTTAATGGTCACGGGACTATCGCGAATGCTTAACACGCTGTGACCAAAACAGCGTATGTGTCTACTCTTAGCGAGTGTGGTTAAAAGCTAAATAGCGTATGCGGCGCTAATTTGGTGAAATGCCGGAGAGTGTCCAGCATACTTCCGCCCCGTGGAGTCAACTCAACATACCATTTGTGTGCGCTACGAGTTTGCAGCGCTTTCACAACAGTGTCGAACGAAGCAGATTTCGCCAGTATGATACCCTTAGATATACTGGAAAGAGAATCAACGCTCCTATCATCCACGCCTCATGCTCTAACCCAAATAGACTGACGTCGAGCTACAATAGCACGACTAAGATGAACCAATTGAGACTTGCTCTTGGTGAAGTGTTTACGCCTCAGTAAGTAGTTGACTGTATTATGAAAGGTGCCAGTGAATGATCCTCAAACAGCGACATACTATCCTCAATTCTGAAGCAACTGAGGAGTCTAGAGAGAAAGCAGTGTATCACCAGTGATTGAACGAATTCGAAGAGTAGCACTGAATCGGCGTAGGCGCAGGCTGGAACCTAGGTCGTTCCAACCGCCAAGGCAGTGCTTTCAACCCGCCTCTTAAATATGAATTTCAGGCCAAGGGTGCGGACTAGAACCCAGGCCGTTCTAATCGCCTAGGCAGTACGGCCTCGAAATTCGTGCTCTGNGAATCGGCGTAGGCGCAGGCTGGAACCTAGGTCGTTCCAACCGCCAAGGCAGTGCTTTCAACCCGCCTCTTAAATACGAATTTCAGGCCAAGGGTGCGGACTAGAACCCAGGCCGTTCTAATCGCCTAGGCAGTACGGCCTCGAAATTCGTGCTCTCGAAGCGTAGACGCAGATTGTAACCTAGTCCTTTCCAACCGCAAAGGCAGTGTATGTATATACGTATAAGGGATTGGAGCCCATCTTTTCTGAAAGTCTGCTCAATCATACTAGCGGAAAAAAGAAACTCTAAGGTATGCGATAATTTTAAGGTAAGTATTTGTTGTTACTATTTATAAGATCTAAATTGATAATTTATATCTGTATCAAAGTGATAAATAAATAACTAAAAAAGGATCTTTCATTTTAAACAAGATGTGGCAAAACCTATTAGTAGTACACCAAGACTGAGTACATCCGACTGGAACGAATTTGCGAGCCTAATGCTCAAACCGCCTTTTGACGAAATACTTGACGGTAGTAACGAGGGGATCGGTATTTGGACAGTAGGAGGTATAGTTCGGGTTAAATNAGTAGTACACCAAGACTGAGTACATCCGACTGGAACGAATTTGCGAGCCTGATGCTCAAACCGCCTTTTGACGAAATACTTGACGGTAGTAACGAGGGGATCGGTATTTGGACAGTAGGAGGTATAGTTCGGGTTAAAGTCCCGCACTGATGGCTAGCGGCTTTCGATACTTCCTCCTCGTTGGTTTCTTATACAACGCCCACGCACCTCGACTCCGAGCATTGTGTGAGAGTCGTACCGTTGAGGGAAGGGAGACTCAATTGTGTTCTTATCGGTTTATTGCTAAAGCGCATTGGATAATTTTTACTCATATTTGCATTAAGGCCTCTTTCTGAAGCCCACGAGTGTAAACTGAACAGAGCGCCCTCTAAAATTTCTCAAATTGTTGAGTGAAGGAAAACTTGTGGTTTTTTTTACAATCTTCTTAATTTTATTTATCAACGAGAACTAAGTGGTCACGTACCTTAATTGAGAAATATTTCCCATTGAACTAGTCAAACCCATAACCCGACCTGATACTTCTGACTAAATGTCAGTTGTCCATGGCTCCCAAGCTCAATTCCGGTTAGGATAAGCTCATTTAATTAATTCTTTAGTTATTTTTTTATTGAAGTAGTTCGTTTCTAATATATGTATGTAGTTTCGAGATATCTGAACTTTCCCAAAAAAAAAGTGTAGAGATTCGTTATGCGTGACCACCAGTGTACATAGCGACGACTACTGCTACTTTTATATTTGTTGTAGCTGTCAATTTCGACAAATATTTAGCAAGTAAATTCGTTAGTTGAGTTTGCCTTTTTTGTATGCGTTGTTACCTGTGTGTTGGTTTTACGTACAACCTTTACGCGAAAAGGCGGTTGGTTGGGGCGCGAAAGGGTTGGTGGCAAAGGTGTGTTGCCTCCACAAAGTTGACTTTTAACACTCCCCACACCAATCAACCACTTTTCTTGACATTTGTTGCCATTTTGTTACAATTTGTTTTGCTATTCACTCACCTTTACTTTCCGCCTGATGTCCCTTTTCACAAATCACTTGATGAGCTGTCAAATTTGCAAACAGAGTATGTGTAAATATTTTTATGTACACTTATACATACGTACATATGTATGTATGTGAGTGTTTAAATATGCTTGTCAACAATCAAAACATAGCCTATAACAACAAAAATATGTATGTATGTATGTTGCGAATATAAACTTGCTGGCACAGTCTCCGCGTCACTCGGCATACATATGAGCGAAATTATGGTAAGGGTACGGCGAAAGTTGCCCCAACTTTCGTAAGCAAAATTTCGCCATTGTTATGTTTTGGTCTCTTTTTTGGGGCGCCTGTAAGTTCTGTGTGGCGTGTCGGCTGGAAATAAATAAAAAAAGCTGAAAGGGGAGCAAGATAACCCTTTTACTTTGCCTTTTGCGTTGATTTGCCTTGTAAAAATTTGTGTAATTGTTGTATTTGCAAGTGTAAATTGTGTTGATTTTGCTGATTGCAGGAATTGGTAAGAAAGTGTGGCATATATGTATATGGGATGTGGAAATGTGTGAAGACTAATTGAGAGCATTTGAAGTAATGAATATAAAGTTCAATAACTAAAGTCTGAAAAGCTCGTAACGGCAGTAGTAAAATAATATTAACTCGAATAACCCTGAAGTTTGTTTGTAAATATANGAACTAGTCCGATATGAACTAAATCCCCACCAGTCCAAAATCGGAGAAAAGTGGTACTTTTAAAACACTAATTTATTTCAGTTTTTTTTCACTACAAATCGATATCTAAAGTGACGAATTTAGAATGGTTCGGAACTATAGAAAAAGTGATGCAGAACGAACTAGATCTTATTTGTCGAATTTAGAACTATTTCGGAACCATCGAATAAGGGATGCA
>NW_016164728.1:0-7631 GCF_001687245.7 Rhagoletis zephyria | reverse complement strand
AAAAAACGTTTCTTTGAAAATAATGTAAAATCGCACACGGAGGAACCGAAAAGATTGAAAAATCATGATACTCTTTTCTTTCGTCTGTCGATTTTAGAACTGGTTCGGAACTATAGAATTTAGGACTAGTTCGGAACTATCGAAAAAGGGATGCAGCGGGGGGCAATTGACACTTCCTAGGACATCGCCATGTTAAATTCGCCAGTTGCTTGCATGCAAAAGAGATTTATCGCGAACCAGTACTGGGTCTAAATGTACTAGAAGCGCCCCAGTTCAGAACTAGAGATTTTCCCCACAGGGTGCTTGTCAACAATCAAAACATAGCCTATAACAACAAAAATATGTATGTATGTATATTGCCAATATAAACTTGCTGTTTGGCACAGTCTCCGCGTCACTCGGCATACATATGAGCGAAATTGTGGTAAGGGTACGGCAAAAGTTGCCCCAACTTTCGTAAGCAAAATTTCGCCATTTTTATGTTTTGGTCGCATTTTTGGGGCGCCTGTAAATTCTGTATGGCGTGTCGGCTGGAAATAAATATGCAAATAAAAAAAGCTAAAAGGGGAGCAAGATAACCCTTTTACTTTGCCTTTTGCGTTGATTTGCCTTGTAAAAATTTGTGTAATTGTTGTATTTGCAAGTGTAAATTGTGTTGATTTTGCTGATTGCAGGAATTGGTGAGAAAGTGTGGCATATATATGGGATGTGGAAATGTGTGAAGACTAATTGAGAGCATTTGAAGTAATGAATATAAAGTTCAATAACTAAAGTCTGAAAAGCTCGTAACGGCAGTAGTAAAATAATATTAACTCGAATAACCCTGAGGGTTGTTTGTAAATATATTTAGTTTTTTTTTTAGGATCGGTCATTGGGGCCATAAATAAGAAACAAATGAAAAAAGGACACTGATAGTTGTTCTGGATCGTGAGATATGTTCTGTTGCCAATGGCAACGCCAGGGCTGATAGGGAAATTTTTTTTTGGATTAAATATATTTCGGTTTTTTTTACCAGAAAAAAGATTTGAAAGGCTATTAATTGATGAAAAATTAAAACTTCCTTGATTTATCATATTGAGTTATGCTGTTTATCAGAACCACAAATCTGGTAGGTACGCCGTTGTCCATGGCCAAGAATGACGAATCGTCTATCATCTCAGCCAATATGTTTTCTCTACGATTATTTGCCAGGCTGGAGTGCCATTGATCATGGTGCGCGTTAGAGTCATATACCAACATGCGGTTTTCACCCCTGAAAAACGCACCTTTGTCAGGATGATATCATGGTAGCCGTCGGAACTGAACAGAGTCATACAACTGTGCAACTCCGCACGGCAATTGTGGCCCAGTCCCTGTATGACCTAAGGTCTGAGCAGTTTCCTAGATGATTTCACCCGTTACAGGTGTTGTACCTAACCGAAGTGGAGTTCTATTGAAGTCCTCTCTGGCAAACTCAGCAGAAATAGGTATCTGGCCCTGGGTTGGTCCCAATGCCCGACCGGATAAGAAGGATGCGGAACAACACGGCTACAAGGTGTTGCCGAAGCTACAGCCTTTGGTCGGGAAAAACCTGAATCATTCAGATACGTAGAGCCGGATGTCGTGGAAATGGAGTGCCACCGTAGCCATCATCCCTTGCACCACGTTCACAACTGCTCATCTGTTCTTCTGGTGGTTCGATGAATATCCTAACTACCCGCTAATCAAGTTCCTTATGTTCCTTTGAACGAAGCTCCGCTAGGTTGTCTAAGATATTTTTCAGACGAAGAAAATTAGTAAAATTTAGTAAAAAATTATATGAAATACAATAAACAGTGAAAAATGGCAGGAAAAAAAAAAATTATACTAAATTTTTCACATCACTGTTTTTTCTTTTTATGGATTTCGATTTAAACCCTTTTCCAAATGATGCATTTCGATAGTATTTTTGATTATTTTAATAAATTGTAACAACTTACTTGTTTGATCTGCAAATTTTCTTAAAGTCTCTTAACTTTGCGATATGATTACTTCGAAAGCTTTGACTCAAAAATCGAGAACGCCATTTGAAAGATCTTGATTAATTTAGTTTAACTGCATTATTAACTCAATTTGTACAAAATTACCGGCAGGAATTTCTTGCGCAATTAAGACATACACTGGCCGTCAAAACCGAGTGCATGTACGACATTTTATTACTTACAGTAACATTACTTTTTTAGCCGACTTTACAAAAAGGGGAAGGTCCACGTTAACCCATTTCTATAATTCTTTTTTTATTGAAGGAAAGTTGTTACCTCACAGGTAATCCTATACTAATTTGGTTTAAATCCGATCAAAGGATCCTTGGAAATTAGAGATAATCTTAAATTTTTATGAGAATTGAAGTCGGTTTTGTTTTTTGCTTAAAAATTCTTTGTTAATAATAAGCCGATTGCTTTGAAATTTTCAGCAATTGGTCCTTCTTATATGAGGAATAAAGCCCAGTATACAGAAAAACAGAATAAGGAGATAGACTTCCTTGTCAGCAAGTAAAACACCCCAAGCCATTAAGCCATTAAAATAAATTTTTGGTGACTCAAACATTTGACATAATTTTTGTATGATGTATAAACTAGACATAAATTTGTGGACCTAAAATTTTGAACTTAAATTGGTGGTAGTTTAAAAACTTAATATTATAAAATTAATGGTGGCAAGCGGTATAAAAAAGTGGACACGCATGTAAATGAACTAATTCGCATTTTCTGATTTTGGTGTTCAGCTTCCTATTTAAATCCACTTTTTAAGATTTTCAACTCAAGATATTTAAAAAAAAAAAATATCGTATGTGTATATGCGATCGTCTATGTCCGTATATCTACATTGTAGACACTTGTTATGCCACAATTTATAACCAACTGGTGTGGTAAAAATGCAATTACACTTTTTGATTGAACGGAAAACCATTAATCAATGGCATAATGAAAGATGCCTTTCGTCAGAAAAACACCCCCCATCATCTAGCTACATACATACATGCACACAACTCCACGCAATTGTTTTCTAAAGTCAAACTCTCAATAGAGCAGTTAAAATTGAAAATATTCTTTACTATTTTTATGAATGAAAGTCAGCGGTTTCAGCGTTGCAGTTGTAAGTACGAGTACATTTCCTTCGTGGCAGCAGCAGACAATGGGTAAACAACGCGAATGCCCGTCATAAAAATGCAGTGAGCGTGGAGGAAGGAGCGGGGAGGTCCCGCCGCCAATAATTATTTAGGGGATTCCCTTAAACGCGAAGAGCAGAAAACTCGAAAACCTCGAAAGTTTTCGAGACTGTTTTTGGGAATGCACCTTTTTTCAGCCTCGTAAAAAATGGAGAAATTCCGAAGTTTGACAGCTCATTCAGAGTTTTTTGTATAATACATCGCATTAGCTGAAATAAATACATATAAAATCAGCATTGAAAATGCCACGAAAAAGTGAAAAATGTAAATTGTATGAAGTTCGTAGAATATTCGGATATAAAGGCAACACTGAAACTTACGAACGACTTTTCGAGGCTTTTTTCGCGACTAATTTGCCTCGAAAGTTTTCGAGGCACGCGAAAATCGCCACTCATACAATTTTTGACAGTTGTTTTTCGAGGCTGGAAAAGTTTCGAGGTTTCGTGGTTTTCGAGCCACTTTCGAGCTTAAGGGAATCCCCTAATTGAATAGCGCGTCCGCACCAACAAGTGTTCTGACTGTTTCAGCATGATTTTGATATTTTTATTTGCTTCTTGAATTTTTATTTTCTTTAATTTGATCTTCTCACTGTTGTGGAGCCGCTATTTTATTGATTTCACTTTTTTCACAAAAATTTTATTTTTTTTTTAATTTTATTTCCTTTTTTGTTTGGGTTTCAGATTTTCTCATTGTGTGCTGCAAAGTCTTATTGGGTGTGTCGAGCGCGGCGATCTTTTCATGCACACTGCTCCGCGTGGCAAGTTGCTGGAATTGTGGCAAATGTTGCTGTTGTTGTTGTTGTTGTTGTTGTTGTTGTTGTTGTTGTGTCCGACGGATGCAGCGTTACAAATACAGACCACTTTTGACATGATTTATGATGTTGAAAGGAAAAGTCGTCAACGTTGATTTTGATTGTTCAATTTTGTAATTGTGGCTTAGGGAGTCGACGCATCGAGACTTGGGGAAAATGAATAAACAAATACGCGCGTTAACTAAAATTTTTTTGGTAAAGCAATGCGATAATGCCACACTATCTATCGTTGGGTTTTATGGTTGTTGTCCTTTTTTGTGGTGTTGCCTGATCGTTGTCAGAGGGGATGCATTGTTTGTTAAATTGCATTTTTCTTCTACACTTTTTACCGATAGTTGTTTTTTTTTTTGTTAGTTCTCCCTCAAAGATTAAAGCCTTTCTGTTGGGTGTTTTTTTTTTTGAGTATGAATGAAAAATGCTTCAATAAATAAACCATAATTCCTGACCTATCCCAACCGCATTCGAGTATTTTTTCTCTATTCATATGTATGTACGTATGTATGTATGTATGTATGTATGTGCGTATGTATGTATGTATGTAGTAGTAGCGTCTGGCGTGAAGTGAAAGTAGGGACCGGGATGATGGTAAATGATGTTATCAACTTTATTAGTGGCTTAATTGCCGTGTGATTGTGGTTGCGACTGAGGTTTACCAAAATTGGTAATGAAACCTGTTTCGGAGCATCTGTAAAAATAGCATTAACGTTCGGTTTATCATAATTTATTAGGATTCAAAGTGAATTGTTTACTAAAAGGCTTAATGGCCTGGTTAAGACATTAAACATATATAGATAGACATATGTATGTACATGTGTATTAAAATAATGTGGCAATCGGTCGTATATCCCTGTAGGACTAGAGTAAACTCGACTCAAATTAATACTTATAGGCAAGCGTTTTGTGACAATGAACGAGATGAAGGCATTTAAAAATCGGCCTATTTAAGAAGGATTAGTAATGTTTGGCGCTGCAGCCGACTTCTTTGCACACTGACGCCGGTTGAAAATGCCAACTGAAACCAAGTTCTTCTGCGCCTGACCTTTCAGCCGAAAAGGCATTGGGCAAAGCACTGGCATGCCATTCGGGTGGTCTGAGGTTTGAATCCTCGGTCAGCAGATTTTGTTATATTTTTGAAATCAATTATTTTTTTCTTTTAATTTTAAAATTTCAATGTTTTGAATTTCATTTAATTTTTAGAAACATATTGTTTTTTTTTCTATTTTTTGAATATGTTTTTTTAATTTTTTGAAGTTATTGTTTCAAAATATTTTTTAATTTCGAATACATTTTTTTAAACTTATTTTTTTTCCTTTTTGAAATTTAATTTTCGTGAATTCTTTTTAAGGTTTATTGTTTAAAAAGGAAAAAAACTCATGTTTTTTTTTAATTTCATAGGGTTTTTAGAAACTCATTTCATTTAGTTTGTGTTTTTAATAACATTTTCCTATTTCATTAAATTTTTAGATTTTATCGCTTTAAAAATAAAATTATTTTTTAAATTTCATTTATGCAGGTTTTTAGAAGCTTATTTTATTTTTTGCTATTTTTATTTTGTTTTTTTTTAAATTTAATTTTTTCTTGATTTTCAGATTTTTTTTTAATTTCCCTCAGTTTATAGGAACATCTTGTTTCTTTTGGTTTATTAATTTTATTCTTTTTTAATTAGTTTTTTAATTTAGTTTTGTTTGAATTTATAGATTAAATTTTTTTAAAAAGATTTTTTTAAATTTCATTTGAAATTAAGGAATTAATGTATTCTTTCTGTTCTTCAATTTATTTTTTTTCTTACTACTTTTTTTACAACTAAAATTGAATTTTTTAATTTTGATATAAAAAGATTTTTTTTTAATTTCACTCAGTTTTTAGGAACATCTTGTTTCTTTTGTTTTGTTAATTTTATTCTTTTTATTTAGTTTTGTTTGAATTTATAGGTTTAATTTTTTTAAAAACATTTTTTTCTTTAATTTCACTTAAAATTAAGGAATCAGCTCATCTTTTTCTGTTGTTCAATTTATTTTCTTCTTTAATTAAGTTTCTAAAATTAAAAAAAAAAATATTTTTTAATGTATATACATAATTCTATTTTTAGGAACATTTGCAATTTATGTATTTTTCTCTTTTGAATAACATTTTTTTCTTGTTTTAATTTAACTAAAGCTTGTTTTTTGTTAACAAAAATAATTTTTTTTTTAAATTTAGTTTTTATTGCTAAAAGCAATAATAAGCAGAATAACGCCAAGACTTTCTCGTTAGCAGATATTGCAATTAGTCTTTCGGAAGGAAGAGCTTTCAAGAAAGTAGTTGCCATATTTAACAAATATTTTACGAAATATTTTGGTGCTTCGAAAGTCTTTGGTGAGTTGATAGACACTTGCCAGAATTGCACTGTAAGTCTGAAAGACCTCCAAATAAGTGTTTATGAAGATACCGAGTTTTAATATTGCCAGAGTTCCCACAGTCCCAGCGAGCAGCAGTTAAAATTTTCTTTTAGCAGCTTCCAAAGAAGTCGTTCTTTTGGAAGTCCCGTTATTGCTGCGTGGATGATTTCCAAAGAGCCCTCTTGAGTTGAGGCGTTCCATGGGAACCTATCCTCGTCGAGTCTGGACCGAATTTGATGTGCTACCCCACATTTTGGTTCTTTGCTTCATTTTCTGTTTGTCAGTTCGATATAGTAGTTTTGCCGACTGAAACCGATATACCCGCTTCATGGGCGGTATTTTTTTGCGTTAAGCGACTTGGTAGTCCTGGCCAATATATTTGCTTTACAATTACCTGGTATACCTCTAAATCCTGTAATCCTAATCACCAGCATTCTGGGATGCGAGATCGTTTAGATCCAATACTTTGTATAATGGAAGCGTAAAAGTTTGAAATGCCAAATGTTTGCCTTCGACTCGGACCATCAACTATAATGAAATCATATTCGGCTTTAGTTCCAAAAATGCGGAAATATACTTCAAGTACCATCCCTGCCTTACTTTAAAGGCAAACAGTGCTTATGCCTGCAATCTTTATTTTCCTACAGGGATGGAGTGAACACTCAAAGATACAACCATTCGTCTGTAATAGATTTGTTACAAAACAATGTATTCAAATCTACAGCTAAGTTTAACTAAAATTGAATTGTTCGTTGCATTCAAGTGATCAGCAGGACCACTTCCTCCTTTTTATTAGCACATCTTTAGAAATCAAACTGAAGATGTGGTTTGCTTCTTTGTAACAAAACTATTTGAAAGCAACTCGTTTCTCACGCACTCTTACATTTTCCTGGATTCTGTCTTTCTGTTGTGTGTATGCCATCTTTTTAAGTGTTTATGTCTAGTCTTGGGAGGTGTAAGTGTTATTGCTAGGAAGACTAGGCTTTTAAAGCTGTGACAGACGACAAAGCTTATGCATATAATCTGGCATACATATGCGCATAATAATTTTGACCTCACAGACGGCAGTTATGCGGATAAACGAGCCGCAAGGTCGTGGGTTCGAGTCCCACAACCAATTAAATTTTCATTTTTTTTTAAATTCTTTTTTTATAAGTTCTATATGTTTTTTACGTTGCTTTCAGTTAGTTGTTGTTGACTTTTTATTAAAATTCAACTCTAAAAATTTAAATTAACTGATAGTAAAATAAAAAAG
>NW_016164727.1:0-30246 GCF_001687245.7 Rhagoletis zephyria | reverse complement strand
GCAGGCCGATGAAGGCGAGAATATCTGCCACTTCATTTCCCATGATTCCGGCATATCCCGAAACCAAAAAGAGGTAAATCCGATTTATATATGCGATGAGTGGTAAGAGTGCTGAAGGCAATCCAACAACAGCTCTGAAGAAAACTCGTATGCTCTTTTTGCGAGGAGCGCTGCCATTCTGCTGCCAGAGTGCTTGTATATTTATGCAGAGTTAATTCGTAAATGGTTTTTAGACCCAACATCCCTTTCAATTTTCGACGTCAGCCTAAGAGTGGCAGGCTCAGTCGATTTGCCTAGTTGATAACTAAATTATTTCTCATACAGAGGTCGTTCCATAAGGTTCAATCCGAGATGGGCATATGTTTGCGCAGCAATTCCAAGTGTCTTAACCTACCCCGGTTTCTTCTCCAGTCATTGCGTCATCAGTGAACCATACCATGCTATATCTGCCCAATTCTTTTTATTGCCAAATTTAATTGAATCGCAATTTCTGGACACTGCTTCAATAGAATATCGATTTTACCCTAATTTCGAAACCAGTCCATACTATGGTTGCCCTCTTTGCATGAGTCTGAATATGAATATGAAGAGGAATGAGTTCTGGACGAACTTTCACGTACGCTGTTGTCTAAAATCCAAATCTCTGTTGAGATTTGCTTTGTTAAGCTGGCGAACTTATCGAATCGAACATTGCCGCCTTGTTTCATCCACATTTCCGTAAAATGCATTTATTTCTATGCAATAAACCACTTTCTGTTGCCTACTAATTGCAATTACTCACAAAGTGCAATTCATGCGTAATTCAAAAGCCGAAAATGCATAAAAGCTGAATGCAGTCAGCGCTGGTGGGTGCATTGCCGGCCGCCCGCCCAGCTACAAAATAACACCCACTTAAGCATAATTAAAAAATTCTGCTAAATATTACCACCAAAACACACAAAAAGAAAGGCACCTGCAATGCACAGTGCAAAAAGCAGTGCAATTTACAAACCGGCGTAGAAATGTCAAATTAAACTTTGACAACTACAGACGCCCTCGGTTGTCTCAAAGAACGCGCGAGGCGCGCACAATTGCGCATAATAAACGAGGCCACAATTTTGAAAATGCATTTGATATGTGCAACTTATGAGTAGTACGATTGACACGCCTTTTTTTTGCTAGAAATTTCCACTCTAAAAATCATCAAAAGCGCGCCAAAGAAAGAAGTACACAAAGCCCTGCATGGATGGGGGACTTAAAAAGTTAATCAAGCATTTTAGCGCTAACACGCATTCAAATTGAACTGTGATATGTAATTAAAAATTGAAGCGAATTGGAATTGATGAATGTGAAATTAAAATACCACATGTTGAGTGAATGCGAAAAGAACGAAACTAAAATCATAAGGCAGAGCGGCGTTAAGTGGTGATTGATAAAAGAAAAAAGCACAGGGTTGCAATCAGAATACGTCATGCTTTTAGTTCAACATAGACTTCAACACAGAGATGATTTATGAAAAAATAATCGATTTGCCTCAGACCAGACCAAAAATATATCAAAAAAATATGATCAAAATAATCATCTTGAGCGAAAAAGGACATGAATCTTCAGTGTTAGACTGAATGCCGCAAACCCGAAGGTGGTCTCACAAAGGGACTTGATGGTCGTATTTTACCCTGGACTGATTCTTTTACACAGGACATCGCTAAGTTCAAGGAAAAATTGCTCCTTTCTAACAGCAAAATCCAATCAAAAACTCCCTCATCGGAATCCAGGAGTTTTCGTTCCATGTAGAAAGTTAGGCAGACGATGTCCACAGACGTTAGCGGTAAGTGGCAAAGTGACTTTATACGTTGCATCATTGACACGGAGTCACATCAGTAAAGGACGATGACCTAGCCATGGCATGGATGATAACATGGCGAGCTGAAAGTTTTTCCCAACTCACTTGTTAGATCGATATATCGAACCGCGAAGGTTTGAAATCTAATAAACAACCATTATAGCAGCCTGGACAAAAAAGGCACTTCCAGCAACGAAAAGGTCAAATAGTAATGCTAAAAAGTCTCAAGTGTGTGGTTCGAACCGCTTCAGTGAGTAGCAGATCGTTCAATACTGTCAAGAGGCAGTTATACTTTTTTAGTCTAGGGCGTCCTTTTAATCCTTTCCATTTAATCGGGCGAATAGAACGAAATTACACCAATGAAACTGTGAAGTAAATTTCACATCCGAACGTCGGCTAAGGAGCACTTGAATTACTAGACTACTTAGAAAAAAGTAAGGGCTGGGCAGGCTTCATACCTTTCATGAACATCAGAAAATTTTACTTCAACCGATTACTGCATTTGAAATTATTTGTTTGGGAGCTAAACTAAATTTTTATATTCACTGCATTCACAGATGAGTTATATAAAAAACTCATCAATGGTATAGGAGATATAGCTTATACAGCACCGATCTTGACGATTTTTTCTGTAGGATTTGTATGATTGTTTAGAAAGTAGCTCACGGAATTTTTAGGTTTTAGCCGACTAAATGAAGGAGTTTTAGAGAAAAAACCCCATATCTTAGAAATCAGTTGTATGGAGGCTATAGATTATAGTGACCCGATCTTTGCCATTTTCACTGTAAGCTATCTGTTGATAATGGGGGAAAATAGTGCGAAATTTCATGTTCCTAGCTGCATAGATGGAGGAGTTATGACAAAATCCCAATATCTGAACAATCAGTTGTTTGGGAGCTATATAGTGATACGATTTCGCCTATTCCGACAAAAAATTAAAACATAATGAAAATGCATCCGGTTACCAAATTTCAGTCAGATATCTGGAAAATGGAGGGACTAGATTGCGTTGAAACACACAGACAGACATACATGGCTAAATCGGCTCAGCTCGACGTTCTGATCATTTAAGTATACATTGTCATAAGTCTATCTATTTTTCTTCAGGTACTTACAAACATTGGAATTAAGGTTACCTTATATATTTCATATTCATGACAGGTATAAAAAAAACGCTGGCTTGTGGAACAGGTCCTAAGAGGAGACGGAAAGGGATTTCATGAAAATCGTCAAGAAATTGGTGGGCATTGCTAGTAGACCATGGTCACAATGTGATTGCAGCAGGGTTTTTAGAGACGCTTATGGTTGTGGTTGTCAACAAAGGGAAGCCTGATGTAAAAGAACAAGGAGAAACCATTTATCCAGACCATTTGTATAAATAACTGAGCTGCCAGACTGGCACTGTGGCACATCGCTTCACAAAATGGTTAGTAACTGAAGTTACTTAGGCATGGAGCTGGTAGTTTTCTCCTAAAAATGCGGTCAATGAACGAAAGTTGGTTTACTCCTCAGGGTTGAAACCAGTTAAGATAGTAGAACATTATTAAAGCTTTGTAGGGATCGATGCTCTTTGATAATTTTTCCAGCTCTAAACACTTGGATCTCTGATAAGTAACCTAAACCTAGGTTTTTGCTGATTCCCTCAATCAGGCGGAGGCATACTTAAGCATAAAAAAGGCCGGTGGTAATGCCCTTTTATTGGCTCGTTGTTGATGATGGCATTTATCTTAGAACTATACGAGTAACTGGCTCTGGTTTTGCGACGGGAGTACCAAAGTTAGAAGAACTTGGCTTCCAAGTGGCACAGAAGAAAAACCACGGGAGGGTTTTATTAATAATAATAATAATATTTTGCTATTGCTAATTGTTTGACCGAGCTCTTCCTACAATTGGTGGTGTGCGTCTTGATATTGTTACACAAATGGAGGGACCACCTTACAACAGCAAATCGAATTTATGAGAAGCTGTTTCAATACAGAAATACACTCGGAGGTTTGTCATTGTCTGACGAGGGTTGACCGCTATTAACCATCCCTATGACAACCCGGAGTTGGTAGTTTTCCAATTTTACAAAGCATGGTTTATATTATTATCAAGTGTCTTGCTACCCCACACGTTGATTCCAGCAGCCCATCTCTTATTTGGCAACTCAAGGAAATTTAGCTTAACACAGTGCTCGAACGATGCCAGCTTCGTGAGAAGTATTTGGATCTGTTATAGTTATATCAGTACTCAGTTCTGTAAGTAAGCGGAAGATCCAATTGAAATATGTTTTTGAACAATCCGAAAAAGTATCCCAGTAGCAAGCATCCAAATTCCTGCATACTGCCTACTGTCTTGGTTGATTAGATCGCTTGCTTTGGCTTGTAGCGTTCTTTTGACCCAGTAGCGCGTCAACTAAAAATATGTCATTGATGCGGTTTTTTTTAATACTTTGGCTGCGTATAATTGGTCCTGGTTGAGCGGAAATCATTTGGGTAGTCCAGAAACTCAGGAAAAGGGCTAGGTTAGGATAAACACCAATAGAGAAAAAAATACTTTCCGTAAAACATGTTCAATGGAGAGATACCTATTAATCTGAAGTTAGGGAATTATGATTCTTTGAAAAACCAGTCACGTCCTCAATCCAAAAGTCGCAAAAAATTACAGCCTGAGGTGATGAATATATATGTCGGCCGTAATAAAAAGTGACTAGCCATTGAAAGCTGAAGGGCTGCCTTCTCTATTACTGGACACACTTTTCAGTTTCTTTACGCGGTCAGGAAAGTTTTATTATTATCAGTAGGCCTCAGGTACAATTGGAAATATTGCCTGTTTGATTCAAACATCATTCAAAGGAAAATTCACATCCATCCAAACCAACCTTTAAGATCTCGCTCAGCCGTTGTGACTGCGGGCCGACAAGTTCAAGATCTACGTTGAAATAGTTTTAAAATATCTACTAAACCACCCCCAAAATTATCACAGTCCACTACTACTTCATTGCATTCCCAGACGAAGCCATCAACTCTTGACTTTTAAGTCAATAAGGTTTACACTCTATAGCCGTGGGAACTCAATCTTCAACAATTTGAATACCAACAAAGACTTCTCTCTTGAATAAGTTTCGCAGAAGGATCTCAGAACGAGCAAAGATACAAGTGCGAAAGAAAAACAGCAGACATTGACCAATTTGCCCATCCTACGCCTACAATTTGTATACTTTAACGCCAAAATAATCCGTTATAAAACCCTAAGAGCATTATTAGGATAACAACATTTTATGGCGATTGTTTACACAAAAGAAAGGCGCAACGTCACAGTGGTGAAACACATTTTCACTAATCACTAACAAATTACACACAAAAGAAAAATAATAGAATTATTTTCCGACTACAGAAAAAGACAGTCGCTGAGAGGTAGGACGACACATCTTAAACCGCTACAATTAATTTTAAATAAATAAACAAAAACTTCTGCGGAAGATGACGGAGGAAGTAGCCACAAAAGCAAAGTGCACACAAATCTTCAGCACACAAAAGAAAACATTGCGCTGGCAATTGTCTTGTCTGTCTGTCTGCCTACCGGTCACTAAGCACTCTGCTGCCGCCGTAGCAAATAGAGTTTGTAGCGCACTGCCAGACAGGTAGACGTCGTACTATGCAAAGGAATGCAGTCTGAGCGCGGCAAAATGTTGACCGTTCTGCGCGCGAAGGATCCTTGCAATGGAGATCAGAGTGGTATGTAGATCGCATGCATGACAAATGTTGTGTAAATATTTTGACAGTGGTATGCCAAAAATTTCGCACGTTCAAGAGGAATGCAGTGAGAAGTTGGACAAAACCAAAAAATTAAGAGAGTTCGAGATGCAGGAAGATGGACAATGAAATTTAATGCTGTTATGTGATCGTACCCGCATGAGAAAAAGTTGTGGCATGTGCAATGAAATGAGTCCGTAGTAACCGGGGTTGATATTTTTAGTGCGGATCAGCGCATATATCGAATATGAGACATCTAACTAAAACTATTTCCCGCTCGAATGCAAAAATGCACTCCTGCTTTGTTTTCCAGCTTCGGAAAGAAGCCGACGAGAATAATGCGGAAAGTTGTGTCCCTTATCCAACTCGCAGCAACGCTGCAAATTATGAACAGCCACCCCCGATGGGAAGCGGAACCATTAAAGACAGGCTCTACACTGGTAACTGGTTAATCCTTGAAACTTCTACCCAGCTTTAACTCACAAAGTCCGCCTCTGAATGGTAATGACTCCACGATATTTCCAGCGTCTCTGGCCATGAGCGCAGTTTTGTTCACAGCTGGATAGTTCATCGCTGCACCGTCATTCGTTTGGAACCTTTCTTCGGGGCCTATTCCTATGAAGTGGGGAACTCTCCGATAACGGGCAGGTAGTCCGGTTTCCCACTTTCAGGTAGTCCGATTGGTATTTCCGGTTGGCTTCTATTTTCCGCTCATGCTTTCGAGTTTGTGACGGTATTACGTTGTTTGTCGGAAAGGCAAGCAGCTTCTGCTCGTCTTCTGGCCAGATGTGTGATAGGGTTTANCTATTTTCCGCTCATGCTTTCGAGTTTGTGACGGTATTACGTTGTTTGTCAGAAAGGCAAGCAGCTTCTGCTCGTCTTCTGGCCAGATGTGTGATAGGGTTTGACGGAACTTACAAGCCAGTTAGTGAAAAATGTCATCATATCACACTGCGGGACCGCGTACCTCCGGTAGTGGTGCCGACACAATTCCTGTTTCGCCTATTGCCGAAAGACTAGGCTTGGGCTTGTTTTGGAGCTGCGTAGCGCAGTCTGGCTTTTATGCCTGGCAGAATATGCCACAAGAAATGACAGCTGGAACATCCTGCAAGACTCCTAAAAACCGGCTGGCGCCAGGTATCTGGATACCAACGTTATTTGACACCTTTCATCCCATAAACGAGGTCCGGAAGGCACGCTGATTCAGATACAGGTTTTGTCGAGTTAACCAAACGTAGATGTGCTTTATTCAGTAAAAGGCAGGAGCACCTCTTGCATATTTCGACACCTTCTTACGTATGATCTGTCTTGAGCCATCCGTACCTGACTCAGAGAATTGCACCATGGGCGGAACAATGTCAAGAACCATAACCCCTACGATAAGTCTTGCTATGAACAGAAAAGTCACTTTCTTGATTACAATTTGCTGAAGAGGATGGTCTAGAAACATCTGGCGTGTCACGGCTTATGTTGTTCTCAGCGAAATTTTTTTTTCTGCAGGCTTCACTTCAAATTAGAATCGCAGAGATTCCTACTTGCCTAAGTTGCACTTAGGGAAAATAAGTTTATATTAGGTTAGGTAGGCGCGTACAAATGACTCGTAATTCCACTCGGAGGCAGATTTGCCCATTGTGAATGCCCTCTGCGAGTGCCAGGAGGAGGCACATCCCTCCAACGGAGGTTACTCCATAATGTCAGTATAAAGTCTGTCAAACCTTTTAAGATCCCGGATGAAGCTGTGGATGTTCGATATTTTCGCCTCCGCTATCTCCCCCAAGCTATTTAAAAAGTGGTGAATCGATTCCTCTTCATTCTCATCCCGACAACTTCTGAAGAGGGAGCTTGTTGGTATAAGCCATCGATGGAGCCTTAGTTCTATAGCACAGTGCCGGTAAGAGCCCTAACTGTAGATTTGCTTAGTGTCAATAGTTCTTCAGTACAACTCTTATTGATACTCGGCCACAAGGTTCTTGAGACCTCACAGTCGTCTCGATTGACCCAAAGGTCATTGGTTACTGCTGTGGTGTATGCAACATTCTCATCGGCTATTACGTTCCCTTCTATATTCCTATGTCCAGGAACCCACCAGAGAGACGTTTCGACGTGACTCAGTGAGGCCAGCGTTGCATGAAATTTCCGAACTCCTTTAGACTTTACCACCCTGGAGCCTAATGTTTTCAATGCCGCCTGGCTGTCAACGAATATAGTGACTTTCCCTGACAGATGCTTGCTATTCCGCCCACAGAAAAGACACTGCAGTTATGAGCCAGGCGGTATGATTGCCTTATTTGAAGGTGTTTTGTGTACAGACCCGAGTCGACTCCTTTTTCCATCTTTGAGCCATCGGTGTATATAGAAATACCATCATTAACCGACAGAAGACCAACTTCCCAATCTTCCCGGGTTGGAAATTGTATGGGAATCTTAATACTAAAATCCCAGGGCGACGCGAGGTAATCAGTTTCGACATCTAAGTCGGCCTTGATTCCGTTACGCCGTCCACTATTTATTTCTTACCTTGAAGTCCGCTGTGCGTCCGTAGCTGGTCTGCTTCCACAATTATGATTCCCTCAATCTAAGGGCCGATTTTGGGGCTGCACCTGTTACAAATACTTGTGGCGGCTTCAGGTAAAAGATCATGTTAAGCCCTCCTTGTGGTGCGCTTCTCACGGCGCCTGATAAACCGAGGCTTGCGAGTCTCTGCACTCTTCCAATTATTCTCTGATTGCTGCTTTTATCCAGTGCTTTCCACCGCACTAGTGATTCATAGGTTAAAATCGGCCGGATGACTGTGGTGTACATACCGTGAATAATATGCGGTGACAGTCCCCAGTTTTTCCCGAAAGCCCTTTTACATATATAATACGCTGCTAGGCCCTTCTTTGCTCTTTCCTCTACGTTGCGCCTACAGATAAGTTTGGAGTTAAGGATAATACCTAAGTATTTCGCCTCGGAGGAAAGGTTCAGACTAGTCCCGTCCCGTAGTAGTAGTAAGAGAGAATTTTTGTTTTACTGCTCGGCTGCTACCGCAAAGAACATCCGAAAATTCATTTACCGGAAACAGGGTCACGCCAAAAGACATCTCCGCGAACTTATGGACGAAATACATGGCTTCGGCTGCTTCGAGAGTGCCGGTACAACAAAATGATAGATATTCGGCACAAATACTTTGAGTGTATGGGTATCGCTTGGAAAGGTGATGACAATAAGATCGTGCGGTTAACTTTTCCAGCCGAAGTTTTCGGAAGTCGTTCATAGCTTAAACTTAGGCGGATCTATGCGCAAGAGTCATCGAAAATTGGACTACGCGAATCCGTGCCTCCAAATCAGTCGTCACACTTTTTGGAATTTAATGCCTAGTGGAAATGCAGCATAAGGCCAGACTTATACAACAAAAGACTACAAATACAAGAGCTCTCAGTTCCATGCGAAGAAATAACAACTCATTGAATAAGAAGTGGCCATTATTATTTCTGAAGCACTTACATATTTCCCATTCCCAGCACAACTCTAAGGCGAATGTGAAAGGTCCTTGAAACTACTGTAAATTAGTTTATTTTTTGATTAAAAACGCCACCACCATCGCGCACTGCTTTAAGCACCAACCAAGTGTGTATGCAAACTTCACCACACGCTGTCACTAATTTGCTTATGCCAGAAAAATGAAACAGTAACAAAAGTAGTGACAGTAATTGGTAAAAAAAAGTATGGGAAAGCAGCAACACTGCATGTAACCTCAGCGGCAGGGGTGCTTTGAGTGCTGCCAACATACTTCAAAGGCTATTTTTTTTTTGTTAAATACAAATCAAATATGGCCGCCACATAGCATTTGCGTTTGAAGGGAAAAATGGTGAATGGCTGAATGGTTGTCAACAACTGCTAATGTGTAAACATATTTACAAGCACACAAGCAAGGCCAGTTAATTTACGCGCACTACACTTTATGAATTATTTTGAATTTTTTATTGTTCCTCTGAAAATTGAGTAAATCAACGAAACATCCCTGCTTGCCTAGTTGTACTCGCATTACGCCATAATAAATAAATATTAAGCGAGTGTAAAAAACCTCTACAATTAGTAGGTGGTGAGCTCATGGGAGTGCGAAATGTAGGAGGAGTGGCAGCACAACAAAGCAGCGGCGGCGGTGTTAATCAGTCAAGGCACTCACTCGACAGAAGGCAGGGACGGGCGAATGGTAATCACCCAATTGAAGTTAGCAATGCGACACTGCATCGAGTCTGAACTCTGTATATAGCTTTTGAAATTCGCTTCGTCTGAGTTGGCAGCACACTAAGTGGCAGCAACACGACACTCAATGACAGCGTCGTTCATATTATGCTACTCGAGTGTCAGACAGGGAGTGAGCTGTGATTTTTGTGATGTGGTGGCGGCTGGCTGGCTGATGGGTAATAATGGAGTCGTAGCACAAATTAATGCACAAATATGGCAGCTTGGCTGCTTACTTAGTCGATTGAGTTGTTGGGTGCGAGGGCAGGAAGTTATTCATTAGGCATGCACGAGCGTTCATATTTGTGTGTTTATTGGGCGGCGCATAGGCTAGCGCGTACGGCGGCGGTGACGGTGGCTTTTGCCTATTCAAAACCCAACCCAACCCAACGCAATTGTAGGGCAATGAGTGCTGTTGAAAAAATCAGCAATAATGTAAATAAATCATTTATAAAACAAACAAACACTGATCTGCATAGGAGTACAACGCTGCAGCTTTGAGTTTATGGCTCGTTTGCAGCTGCCTAAAGCTGCCGGTTAGCGTTTGGTCAAGTGCTACTTTTCCACTTATTGGATTAAATAAATAAATAAATATTTGCCGATACAGAAGTGCGCGAAGCATGACAAATTATTTTAGATGGCGTTTTCGAAAGCAATTTAGCGCAATTTAGCTAACCGATTAGAGATAAGTGGCAACTACCTTTTTAAATTAAATTAAAAATAAACGGTTCCAAGCAAGAACACTCTTAGATTTTAAGTGGATCCCATTGGATATTGATGTGGTTGAAAAAAGCCATGGAATCGGATTGGTAATCAGGCAGATAAAATGATTGAAAATTCCACAGGTCCTCGTTGTGGTCGAAAATTCCGAATGAGATGGCGAATTTGATACCACCACCTGGAGACATCATTCGTTCATTCCCTATGCCTGACTTCCAGGCGAGTTTCTTCCAGGCCTATGTACTTGCTATCGCCGAAAGCTGTCGCTTTTTCAAACGTACGAGCTTATGCCAGCGTCCAGCCCAAGCGAGTCGGGCAGGCTAGCGGTCATTATGACTCTGACATCCTCAACATTAAAGTCCCAGCTAGCGAAGCAGAGCAGAAATCGTTTGAATAGAGTTGGTAGTATGTTCGAATTAGCTTTAGCTCAAGTTGCTGCTCATAGCAATACTCCCGGAAATGAGAGTGCTAGTGAGTAATTTAGGTACGGCCGCAGAGTGGACGTAATCTCAACCCCAACTGTAACGATATACAGGCAAACTTATCTCTTAAATATCCAGAAATAAGGCAATAGATGGCTTATAATTAGGCAAACTGTTACATACCTGGAACCTCCTTTGGAAAAAATACGTTGTTAGCTTACCTGCAAGAGAACAATGAAGAGATCCAGGCGCTCTCCTGGTTAGCACGGTTAAAAATGTCTATACTGATCGCTCAAAGACTGAAAATAATACCTGAGCTGGATGGCAGCTGGTAACTTTAGATGCTTTACTGCTTTAGGTGCAATGACAACGGTCTGTCAATCGATTAATTGGCGAAAGGTGGCGTCGACATAAAATCATCGGTTGAAGTGACAACCAGGCTGCTGTAAAGGCGTTGGAAAACGCTTGCACCTCTTTAAAAGTAGTCTAGAAATGTAAGTTAAGGCTGAAGTCCGTTGCACCATGGAATGAGCTTGAACTTATGTGACTGCCAGGACACTGTGGTGTTCAAGGTAACGAACTACCTGATTAATTGGCAAGCTGCGATTCTTTGGGGCATCTAATCGGCCCGGAGCCAAATATAGTGGGAGAAATATGGTATATCAAGCATTCCAAGGCCGTATTTAGGGGGGTGGTTCTGCCGCCTAGAGCATCTAGATACATTTCTGCATCAAAAAGAAAATTTTGAAAAAATGTCGCTTACGTTATTTTGGCGGTTAGGGCTCGATATGTTGAAATAAAAGTGAAACTAAAAAAAATCTTGTTTGGAAGATACGGAGAGAACATTTTCTCTGCCGCTGTCCGGCCTTCGCCAGATGGCCAATATTTCAGTCGGACGTATTGAGAATGAATCAACTACATTCTCTTTCCTCCATATATGTACTTCTAAGATTCATAAAGGTCCATCTGTGTATATGCTTACTTCGGATAAAAATCCAGTTTTATGTGCATAAATGAAAAATATTGCACACTAGGAAGAGTTCTATGCAGATTTTATATATTCTAACAAAAATTCATGCTTGACTTTAACACATTTTGTACTTCATCAAATCGGAAAAGCACATCACAACTCAATCATAATTTTATTTTTTATATTATTTAATTTTTTCGTTTGGGCTGTTACTTTTATTTTAATTTTATTTAGCTTAATTTTAATTAAATTTTATAATTTTATTATACTATATTTTTATTTTGCTCTGTTTACTTTTTATTATTTTATTTTGTTGTATTTACTTGATTTAGTTTTTATTTTAGATACTCTATATTATTTACTTTTTTATTTTTGTTTGTTTAATTTCACTTTGTGTTGTTCTTTAAGTTACTTTTTTTATTTTTATTTTATTTTACTTTATATTAATTTTAATTATCTTATTTTATTTCATTTTACATTACTTCTATATTATTTTACCTTGTTTCTGTTTTGTTGTACTAAATTTAGATTTTTCTTCTATACAATTTTATTTTATTTTATGTTTTTAAGATTTTTTAATTGCTTTTTTTTATTAGGTCTTTTCCTTTTTATGACTTTAATACTGCTTCATTTTACTCTGATTTAATTATTTTACCTATTTTATTTAACTAATTTTCTTTTGTTTTATTTAATATTTTATTTTTAATTTAATTGAATTTTTTAGTTTATATGACTTGGTTTGGATTCCATTTTATTTTAATTGTGCCTTATCCTTGTTTTATTTTGCTCTATTTATTTTTATTCTACTTTATTTCCTTGTTTTCCTTAACTATATTTATTTTGCTTACATTAATATTATTTAATTTCATTTTGCATTATTTTTTTCATTTCATTATTTTATTTTATGTTGCTCTGTTTTGCTTTCATTTAATTAATTTATTTTTTTTTTCTTTACATTACCTATTTTATTTAACTAATTTTCTTTTGTTTTATTTAATATTTTATTTTTAATTTAATTGAATTTTTTAGTTTATATGACTTGGTTTGGATTCCATTTTATTTTAATTGTGCCTTATCCTTGTTTTATTTTGCTCTATTTATTTTTATTCTACTTTATTTCCTTGTTTTCCTTAACTATATTTATTTTGCTTACATTAATATTATTTAATTTCATTTTGCATTATTTTTTTCATTTCATTATTTTATTTTATGTTGCTCTGTTTTGCTTTCATTTAATTAATTTATTTTTTTTTTCTTTACATTACCTATTTTATTTAACTAATTTTCTTTTGTTTTATTTAATATTTTATTTTTAATTTAATTGAATTTTTTAGTTTATATGACTTGGTTTGGATTCCATTTTATTTTAATTGTGCCTTATCCTTGTTTTATTTTGCTCTATTTATTTTTATTCTACTTTATTTCCTTGTTTTCCTTAACTATATTTATTTTGCTTACATTAATATTATTTAATTTCATTTTGCATTATTTTTTTCATTTCATTATTTTATTTTAAGTTGCTCTGTTTTGCTTTCATTTAATTAATTTATTTTTTTTTTCTTTACATTATTTGGTTTTACTTGATTTTATTTTATCTCAATTAATTTTTACCTTATTTTTTATTTTATTTCGGTTTATTTTATTTTTGTTAAAACTTCAGGCCCTTTATTTTATTTTACTTTATTTTGTTCGGTTAGATAAATTTTTTTTCTTTTATTTTACTTAGACTTATTTTTGTTGTTTCTACATTTAATTAAATTTAACTTTGCCTTGTTTTGTGTTATTTTATTTAATTTAAATTTTATTTTATTTCTTTTTTGTTTTATATTTATAGTTTATTAAATATTTTTTTTATTTTAGAATTTTAAATTTCCTCATTTTCTTTGTTTAGTTTTGTTTGAATGCAATTTATTTTCACTTTACTAAGGTCTAATTTATGTCACATTAACGGATATGTTACGTTAGTACCCAATGCAGAAATTACTAAAATCCCGAAATAATCAAGCATCACAAACACTTCTACAAATTGCCGCCGCCATCAGACTAAACAACGCCGCCGCATACTCGCCCATCTCCATTTCATCGAATTCGTCGATTGTTTGCACATCACCAGTTCGCGTCGCGTGCTATTTCAATCAAAACAAGTGAAATGAGTGAAAAAGTGTAGTTCAGTGAAAATAATCAATTCTGTGGAATGTTTAGTGTTTAATTAATGTGTGACAAGTGTTTTTGAGGTTTGTGATCTAGTGGATATAAATAATTTTTGCATTATAAGCAAATATATGCGAAAGGGCCAATGTGGCGGGCGACGCCTGCAATGCAAAGTGCGCAAAGCTATGAAAATTCAATTTGTGTGATATTTTGAACACATTTTTTGCACTTATTGCAAACTGCAGCTGCTGTTAATTGTTCGGTAAGTGATATTTTTGATATTTATTTGTAATTTCATTGTGAAATTATTGGTAAACAAAAGTGAGTAGGTGGTAAGCCAGCCGCTGTCAGCGCAGGGCCGCGTTTTTGACTGTGTTAGGGAAAAGTAAATGCAATAATTGACTTCAGTGTTGCCAGAACTTTTTGGGCCGACCGGCTAGATTGGCAAAAAAAAGCGGCTAAAAACGGCTAAAATTTTTTAGTGAAATTTCACATAGACTCTGGCAAAAAACGGCTAAAATGTTTTAGTGAAAATTCACATGCTTTATTTAAATAAATCGCAAGAAACGAAAGACTAGTTAACACCATTAATTTATATCGAGTGTATATTCCTCATCATCAAATGAATCACTATTGTATATATCACCTGAATTCATTAATTTTAAGAGATCGTCATCTACAGTAAAATTATGGCAGCATTTTTCTTCACGTTTTAAACCGTATCTTATATATAAAATAGCGTTTAACGTTTTAACGCACATTGGATTTCTTTGCTTAGTTTTTATTATATTCATTGAACTAAATATTCGCTCTACTTCTGCATTACTTATAGGCAAAACAAGAAAACTAAAAACTAGGTTGCAAAGGTCAGCAAAAGGGTTTTCTCCTAGGGCATTTCGAAATTGATAAACTTCGGCCCAAAATTTTACAGTTGAGTCTAAATTACTCCAGGTATGTAACGTTAACCGTTGCCATTGCATCTCTATGGATGTTATTTCGTCGGCATTATATTTGTGTTTTTGTTGCTGTAGTTGAACAAATACTTTTGGTTTAATTACTCTTAATGCATTTCCAACCGAAAAAAGTCAATTTTTTTTAGTGTGGCAATATTTGTAGGGAGGCGTTGGCGTAATTCCTTTATTAAAGTGATAATAAAATAGCGACCATTTTCTCGAATTATTTTCTCGGCTTCGTGGTCAAAAGCGTTTGTGCTTACTTTTGTTTTTAAATACTCTTCAAAACTGTGATAAAACTGAGGAAATGGAGCAAGGTATGGTTCCAACGGGGAGCATATAGGATCAAATGTGTCCGCGCTAATAACCACTAGGGAGCATAGATGCGAAAGTAAAACATTGAGTTCATTAAAAATCTTCATTGGGTCTGCATTATTGCTTTCGAACAACTTGTTTACTTTTTGCACCTGAAAATTAGGCAAATAGTAAAATCGGCTAAAAACGGCTAACTTTTTTTTACAAACCGGCTAACAAATCGGCTGCCGGCTAGATCGAATTTTCTCCGGCTAGTTGCTATCAAAACCGGCTAAATCTAGCCGGAAAACGGCTAAAATGGCAACGCTGATTGACTTTGGTTAAAAGCTGAAAATTAGTTTATTTCCAAAGAGGATTTTGATAGAAGGCTTTTTTTATAAATAAACTAACCGCCTGACCGATTGTTTGTAGGCAGAAGAGGCGCCGCTTTGACCTGTAGCTCTCATTAATCTTTGCTCATGTTTTACATGCTTTTAGTATTCCAATATCACGTTCACACTTCATGTAACGCATTTTTGTGGCAAAATCCTCTTCCGGCCCTTTGAAGATAGACAATTTTTGTTCGTAAATATGTATGTATGTGCAAGGCTGCATTTAACAGCTTGCTGCGCTGCCCGTGGTTGGTGGCTTACAGCGTAGCAAGGACACCAACCGTGTGGGTAGCGAAGTAAATTAAATAATTAGCTATAAATTCAAAAGGCGTATTAGCGACATCTGTTGGTGAATGTTTGTTTATAGGCAATCAAAAGGATAATTGGCAATAAGGTGGTAAGTGTTTATTGGAGGATGTCAAATGAAAATTGTTAATGAAAAGATTAACTTAAAATTTTATTTTTGGGTTATAAATAATACATGTGTATGTACATATGCAATATATAGATACATCTGCACATATAATAAAATTGTAACAGGCCGATGTCTGTACATTATAGATTTTAAAGAAAACTTAATATGGGGGGTCTTTATTAGAGCAACAGAAGCCTAATCAACAAATGTTTCGAATTTTTGTGTCTGTCTACCTGTCTGTCTGTATGTACGTCACTCGAAAACTAATACATATGTACAGTATCGGTCATATCTATAGCACGCCATTTCAAAGTGATATTGTGTGCCACTTATGTTAACTTATTTATTTTTAAGAATTTTCAATTAAAATATAGTTCTTTCTCTAACAAAACCCATATAAAACCAAGTTTAACAATTTTTAGAAAACTACAAAAAAGTGCAAAAAATTTTCACCTAAATTTCAACCTTTCCGAGAAAAAAGTTTGAAATTTAGATGTATTGCTAGAGGTCTAACTTAAAATATAGAAAGGGGAAAAATCGAGAGTTGGCACCTGGCTCAAAATTGCTGTTTAAGTAAATTGATAAGATAAAGTAAATATTGCAAAATGGCTGTCAAAAGAAAAAGGTTTAAGAAGTCTTATAGCCGAAAATATTTTTGTTGAAGGCTGCCACCTGTTTGAATTTAATTTAATTGATAACATAAATTGAATATTGCAATATGGGTATGAAACTGAAGAGGTTTGCGAAAGTTTACTACCGGTAGTATTTTATAGGAGAGTTGCCACCTATTTGAAAAATTTGATTCAATTAAATTGATAAAATAAATGAAATACATAGTACAAAAAGGGTATCAAACAGCACAACACGTTTAAGGCGCTGGGAAGCACGGCGGGAATTTGCTATTTAGTATGCAATAAATACATATCGTCGTTTAATGTATAAAACCGCGTATCAAGAAAATGCAAAACCTCTTATGAGCGGCTGCCTTAAATTTATAGGGGAGAGCAAAACTTGCCTTATTTCCAAACGGTTCTCTCTTTTATCCCTGATTATCTCTTCTTCTTACATCTAAGTATCGATATTTTAGTATGAACGGATAATGGCTTGATGTTAGGAGCTTCCGGTGAGCAAATATCTTGTTTGGCACAAAAGTTAGTTAGGAGTTTTTTCAGAACCACGATACGCGGTTTTTTACTTTAAACGACGCTATGTATGTATGTATTCAAACCCCAGTTAACATATATTAAAGTTCCATATAAGTTTAATTAACTGTCGCGCGAAAATATGCAGATTATTTTGAATCTTAGCTTATCCTCGCTCGCTGGGTACTCTAATCCGTCAATTACTTCGTAATTTAGATGTTATTATTTTTAATATAAGTAAATAATAGTTTTAAAACTGTGTTCACACAAATTGGGCAATTACAAGTGGCAAAACTCAAAGTAAAACACAGAGTGGACAAAGCAAATGTACTTGGATACCAGTACACAATATCAGTTGAGTTTTTACAACATATTTCAGCTAAATTTTCTCACCATTGTTTTCAATATTTTTTCTTCTATCAAACTGTCCCTGCGTTAGACAACCAAACAATTTAATTGCGGTCAAAAAATGTGAGAAAATAATGAGTCTATGCACACTTAAATGTGAAAATAAAAAATCGTCTATAATTAAGCTGTTTCAATGACAACACTCAATACATAATTAAAACTATAATGGACGCGTTTTATAAATACTTACTACAATGTGTACTTGAATACTGATTAGAGTTTCAAGTGGGTTATTATGTTATGAAGGAAATAAAAAAAAACACAAAAACCAGACAGGTATGTATTTAGATGTAACAAATTTCGACTGAATTAGGATTTAAATACTACTGAGGCAGCCTCTATAAACAAAACAAAAAAAAAATAGATAAAATAAAATAAACAACAAAAGACTCAGTCCCATTGTTTAGGCCAATTCGTAGCTGAAATTCGACGGCCAAAATAAATTAAGAAAAATATGTATGTGTCCACTTAGTGCTCTCAGACGCTTTATTGATTGGTGTGAGAGTTTGCATAATGAAATAATTATAAACAAATTGGTATATTGACAGTTCTGAGACTTTTAATCGTGCGCAAATGCCAGGTGTGTTGAACAGTCCCTAATGGGGGATCCAAAGGCAAGGTAGAAAAGCTTAATAAATTTGTCTGATGAAAACAAAAAACAAATAAAAAAATTCTAATAAAAAAATAAAAATTAAAAGATGTATAAAAACTTACAACAAACATAAATAAAAATTTTAAGAAATCTTGAGAAATATAAAATTGTCTAAAAAACAGTAAAATAGAAGAATGCAATTAAAGATATATAAAATATCTGAATTACACTAAACAATAAAAAATAAATTTTATAATTACACTGAACAATAAAAAATAAAAAAATATTACAATTAAACTAAAAAAATATAAGGAAGTACAAAATTAAATAAAACTTAAAAAATGTAAAAGAATAATGTAGTAAAAAACTAAAATGCAAAAATAAATTAAATAATGAACTCAAAATTTAAAAAGAAGAAAAGATAAGATAAGAGAGTTAAATACAAAACAAGCAAAAATAATAAAGATATAAAATAAAATTAAATTTATTTATATTTTCACCAATTAATTCAATAGAAATACACTAAACTCAAACCAAACTAAACTATAGAAAACTAAGCTAAAATAAACTAAACTAAACTTAAGTAAAGGTAGTTTAACAAATAAAGAAAACTAATATTAACAAAAGAACATAAAAAAATATTAAAATAAAATTCCGTAAGCAAAATTAAAAAGTTTAATTCCCTAAAGAAAAAATAAATAAATTAAATTAAATTAGATGAAATAAGATAAAATAAAACAACATGAAATAACAAAAAAAACGAAGAAAAGAATGAAACCAAAAAATAAATAAAATAAAATAAAATAAAAGAAAGTAAATATACAATTTAATTAAACATCAACATGAAATCAAAAAAAAAATAAAGTATGTAAAAAAATAAATAAATTAAATTTAAAAAAATAAAACAATAAGACGAAACAATAAAAAATAAAAAAAAAAATAAAAACTAACATATATAAAAGTATAACAAAAATTATAAAAATAAGATACAGAAATAAAATAAAATAATAAGATAAATAGTAAACTTAAATATTAAATGAAAAAAGAAAAAAATTAAATAAAGCTATAAAAAGAAAATAAATAAAGTAAAAGGAAAAAATAAAATGCGAAATACTTAAAATAAAATTTAAAAACCAAATATAAAAAATTTAAAAATAATAAAGTGAAAGAGCAAAAAAAAACTAAATGAATAAAAAATTAAAACGTCTAAAAAAATACAAAAAATTTCATTAAAATTAATGTCCGAAAGCTTTGTTGTTGAAAAACTTAGTTTTTCTATTTATTACCATCCGTATTTTTTCGGTAACGTCGCGACTCCTTCATCCAAATATGTACTGGTAAAGAAAGCGCCTATTTGAGCCCCATGGCATGCATACCGGTGAAGGGTTGTGTGTATATGAATACATTTGTAGATCCTTTTTTCTGGCCACTTCATTCCTATATTCGATGAGTACTAATATCTTAGAAGTAGGCTGGTTCACGTTAGCTTTCGGCAGGTTCAAATGGAGACCCTGGCCTTTTTAATATCTTTATATGGGTGCGTACTCCATAAATTTTGGTAATCCAGTATAACGCTCAGGCATTTGACTTACTAAGAAATGCTTCTAAAAATTTTCCTATCTCTTTTTCTGGGGCTCTCTTAGAGTGTATCTGTATCCAATATTTTGCGCGATAATGTTCAGCCCATTCTGTAGAAGGTGAGATATCGTGCCTATAAGCCTAGTCATGAATATTGAAGTCATTTTCGCTAAGAAGACAGAGTTGTTATTGTACTTCGATAATTTATAATAGAGCAGAGATCACTCCATCCTTCGGGCAACCTTTTAGCTAAGATTCTCAACTCTTCCCTATACTGGAGTGGATGCAATGGCTCCTAATCTAAGGACTTGCTATCCAGAGGCATGTGGTAATGTCAAGAAGCAATCTACTACCACTTCTTTGTTCTTCGTGAACTTTTCAATCGTTCTTTTGAGGTTTTTAAGAACGACGGCGCTAGATCTAACAGAAATATAGGCATATTGATTTTTATGTTAACGAATTTCAGTAAAAAAAACTATCTCTGATATGCCTGCCTACGAGTCTTTTCGTGCTTTTCTAATGAAAAAAGACGTTAAGTTTGTGGGTCGGTTTGACTTTGTTTGGTCGGCTGGTAATATTTTGAAAAGTAGTTACTGTTTGAACCACCCTTTATACGAATTTGTATATGTTCATAAAAAAGTTTGTTTCATTTGCCATATCTTGTCACTCTCCAACCTTTACTGTAATTTGCCAGCGAGATTTCTAAACTACTCAAGTAGCCACTTTCGGTCATTTCGACATTAATTCGAAATTTTCTAATTGGCGTTTGTTTTTTTTTACTATCGGGCAAACCAACAATTATTTACTTGTTTGTTTATCTAAACAAAGATATCTCATAGTTAGCGTTTTAGCCGATTTCTCTAGTCAAGTCTTTGGTTGAGTGCACACTTGACTTCCACAATTTGAAGTATGCATTATTGTTCAATTTACAATTGACAGGGTATTTATAGGTCACAACTTTATTTATCTTAAACATTTTTTTTACATTTAAGTATTTTTATTAAATACTTCAAATTTCATAAATTTTTACTGTGAGTTTCTTAATACAAAAAGATCGAATTGTCATTGATTTTACAAAAACAAAAAAAAAAGTCATCTAGCTGTTACAGGTGCCATGGGTTTACTGAAATCTTTTTTGTATATTTACATTTTTCATCACTTTTATTGAAAAAAAGAATATCCGTACTTTAAACTCTAGTCGTGGAACTAAAAAAAAGTACTACGCCATTGAAAAATCTAAACCAAAAAAATCTTAATTGTTCCAAGCGATTAAGGGAGTGTGTGATTAAAGTGTTGACGAAGTCAAAGTGGTTAAACTACGACACCGCGGAAACCACGCTGTCTGACAGCTAAATAACTCTAAAGCAAAAAAGTGAATTAACCCAACCGACAACGCTGAAATAAAAGAAATAAAAAGAAAAAAAAACATGGAGCACATCTAGCTGCTGAGTCTAAGCAAACTTGCAGCTTCAGTCATGAAAGAGTATCGGCACATCGTAGCATACGCGTCTGCGCAGTGGGTATGTACTTATTTAACATTTGTATGGGTAATTTGATATTTTCGTAGTTTGATTTCTTAATTTTTTGCTTACCTTCTCATTTCACCTGAATACTTTGCAAAGCATTCCAAGCATACGCACTCGATTGGTTTTGCTTCTTTTTGTTGTCGATTTTAGCAAAACAATTGAATTGCCGAGCATTATTTTGGTTATAAAATACTCATGCGCTTGCCTCTATTGGAATTTCGCTTTATTTTCTACTAGTTCTTTTTTTGCATGCTTCGCACACCGCTGCTAGTGAGTCATCATACATTACCTTAGCACAAGGGAATTCCTTGTAATCCTATTAATGTCTGATTTACTTGCTATTAGACTTTGCCCTTTGTTAATTAACTTTGATGGGTTTTAGGTGGCATTTGTGTTTTTCCTATGTATGTGCTTCATATTCAATGAATTTCAATCGTTTACTGTCAAAATAAAAATATTAAATTTCTGCAATGCGCTTAACTAGTTTGTGAGGGAATTCGATATTTTTTATTATTTATGTACATATTTTCTTCGATTTGAGATGAAGAATTTTGATGATTGTGAACTCCCACAGTTGGATTTGGTGATTATAAAATATTTCGAAGAATTTTGTTTATGAAAATTCATAAAAGACATAGTTAAACTCAGGTGCAAATATATGATGACTCTTTCGTCTTCATTATTAAATAACCTTGCCCCAGCTTTTCTGAATCCAGATTTACATAGTTAGTTGGGAAAGCTGTGCAGTATCTGACGTGGAAGAAAGCTTGAGCTTTGCTCTTCCTCCGGCCCACAAAATGTGCATTGTTCTTTCATTTAACTCCTAGTCATTCTTAGGCTCTCCCTGCTAAAGTTACACACTCGTTCGAGGGCTCCTCAAGAGGGTGTTATGAACCTCTGCGTTGTCTTCCCCTCTGACTTACCTGAAATTTTTTTCACCTCGTTATAAGCTCTGCTGTGCATCCTTTGGATAAACTAGAGGTTCCGCTACGTCCTTTTTTTGCGAGAGTTACACCTCTTTTGTTGTCTTTATACTTAAAAAGCCTGTATCACATAGTATTACTCGAAATATGTAAGCCTGGATCAGAATTTCATCATCCAGCTATACACCAAACTTAGAAATCTTACTGTTCGATGTAGGCTTATAGTTCTCGCTCTACGAGTTTCCATTTCAAGACTAACAACCTTGTAGGGCATGCTAAAAACAACTTCGGTAGCCTTGCGTTTGTGAATATCAACGTGACTATTATGTAATAATATTAAATCCTCTAAAGAGCACTTTATGACTCCATTCTTCGCGCTATGCAAGCTTGCTTTCTATTAAAAATGGCTAGTAATGATTTGCCAGTGATGACACCCAGCGCCTTCCTTGGACTTGTGTGCATGACTCCACTGATAACACCCAGACAAGGCGGAGAGGCTTTCCTAGATTAGTGTGACACATACATGGTTACAAGTTTTATAAGATGTTCACCAGATTTCAGTATGAAGCCTTTCGAAGTTCGGCGACGGATTTTTGGCGAGCAACTTAAGCTAAAGAAGCCATTTCGAGCATTGTAACGTTGTCAAAGCGGAGTTTAGCAGCTATTTAAGAAACTGTTGTACATCTACGAACAAATAGACCAGGTTAGGCCTCACTACGATTTAGGGTCCTTTGTGAAAGCGCATCCTTTCTCCGCTTGCTGTTTTGCAAGAAAGTGCATAAGCTCCCATTGCTTTGAGGTCAGCAAGTTCGTCAAAGATATATTTAACTGCCAAAAGATTTTGCTCTCCATTTAGCTAGAGCAGGGAAATTGCAGAGAAGGGCTTGGATAGTTTCCTTTTCGTCCACGTAAAAGCAACTTCTGCAGTAGTCAAGCCTGTGTGCGCCCAGTCTGGCTGCGTGTAATCCAATCAGACAATTAGGGCAAGAACTTCACTTAGTATGATACCTCATTAGGTTAGTGGGGGCTTACTGCGCTGTGAAGGATGTTCTGGCAATATGATAAGTTGGTTCACTTGCCACACCAATTGCATTCCTTATGTCTATATCAGGCAATGCCGTTCTATGACGTGCAAGTTCATCGGTCGTGCAATTTCTCTTCATGACGCAACTAATTTTGAAGTCAGACACATTTTCCCAGGGATTTAATATTTGCATTGCTGTCAATAAAAATATAGGTATCAGGAACCCCCCCCCCTCCCCCCCAAAAGACCAGTAAGGTCGGTCAATATTTTGCAGTGACCGATTTGTAGATGCGCCCATTTCTTGGTCACGTTTAGCCTGATTGCGATGTTGCATACAATCTTTCTTGCATAGAGATACATAGAAAGAAAGATTAATAGCGTGTTGAACGATGTGGCGGTTGGTGTATTCATGGCATCTGTTATCAGTAGAGAAACCAGCCGTTGAATCGTTTCTATTTTTTTTAGCGTTTACCGTTTCCTTTAGACCAGGGTTGGCTTGAACACATTGGGTTTGGTGCGCGAAAATACAAACAAGTAGCAACTTCTTCATTCAAATGGTTCTAGGGACGCTTGATTCTGTCACATGTAACTCTAAAGCAGAACTGAAGTGGACTACTTTCCGCAGGGCCTCTCAAACGGAAAGGCTAAATATTTCGCTATTCCCCTGGTACGGGTACTGGCGCGTAGTAACATACCCAGCAAAGAAGTGGCAGGCGTACTCGCTAGAGCACTAACATCGACAGGCTAATCAAGTTACAGCTGCTGGGATGCTGAAGAAAAACTGATCCCACACCAGAACTCCAGAGACGAAGAAGAAAGAAGTCCATGGGTTCATACCAAGTTTTTAATTGAACTTAACTTAAACCAATTAACTTAACCAATTCATACCGCTAGACAACATCACTGGCAAACCTTAATGCATAAAAATTTAATGTTAGGAGATTGAAAGTTAAAAGGTTAGAGAGAGATTGAAAGTTAAGAATAAGTTAATAAGAATAAGTAAAAATTAATTATCGACTATAAGATTTACTGAGAAAATATTCTCAGTAATCTTGATCCTTTAAATTCTCTATTGACGGGGCATGATTGATCGGGCTTTCTGACTGACATGGATATTGCAAAACCGTTTAGCTTCTCTAAATCATGCGTAATTGATGCCTCTGCAGATGTTATCCCTACCTGCCAAAGGAAAAGTTCACAAGAAATTCATATCGACTAAGGTGCAATACTATTACCATCGTTATTAGTACTACTTATTTAGCCGGTCGTACGACCTTTTTGCAGCAAGGACTCAATACCAAGACTTTTCTGAATATTTGAGCGCAGCGTTCGACTTTGGAAGGCACTTTCTAAAGTCAGCCTGTCGTATGACCTTTTTTATATTGAAGTATCACACAACTGTAAGCAGAAGAACATCAACCCGACAGCTTGCTGAATTTATATCAAATCCAGAAATCAAATTCAAATATTGCTTCCTCGGTTTTTTAGAATGATAAGCTAGCGAGGTCTTCTGCAGATGCTGCAAATTTCTTTGCTGGGATTTACGCTCTAAGTTTAATGCGGATTCGAATCTTTTTACTGAGAGTAGTTCTATCTCCGACTCGGGCTTTGCTTTTGTATCGCCGCCTTATATACTGAAAGCGTTAGAAGGGGTATCGAATTCCCATAAAAATATGTGTTGATGGTATTCTTTACATATTTAACTTTTATTCGAAAAGGGCTTCAATAGCAGAAATTTTCAAAAGGGCTAATAAGATAGCGTTGCTAATTATAGGTCAGTTTCGAAATTATCCACGGTATCCAAAATCTTTGGGAGCATCCTTAAAGATAAATTATAATTTGCGAGTAGCAGCTTGATTTGCCCACAGCAACATGGTTTTGTTAGCGACAGATCAGCAGTTTCCAATCTTGCGGTCTTTACAGACAGTTTTTGCCGCCTTTCAAGAAGGCCATCAAGGGGGTACCATTTTTTACTGACTTTTCGAAGGCGTTCGATAGAGTCTCCCATAAGGTATTAGTAGCTAAATTAAATAATCTTGCTTTTCAATCTATTTTTCTTTGAGTGAATCAAATGCTACCTCAGTGATAGAAATTGTGTGGTTACTTTCGATAATGTCTCTTCTGAGTCAGTTATTGCGACGTCTTAGGTTCCTCAAGGAAGCATATTGGGACCTCTGCTACATGTCTCATTCATTAATGACATCAGTTCATGTTTCTCATCATCTAAACTTCTACTACAAATGTGCGGATAACTTTAAGATATACTAAACAATTAGGCACTTGCTTGGTGTACACGAAATCGACTGTTTTTAAATATCAATACTTATTATTTTTTTTTGATTTCCTAAAAATAGTGTTACTGTGGGTGACCTTATAACGCTTATCAATTGCATTGTCTCGATGTCTTATGCTACGGTATCTTTAGTTCGACGTAACAGCCTATCATTTTCTGACCAGCAAATTCTGAAGATTTTTTACATCTCTTTTGTAGGAACTTGTCAGGAGTAACCTGCCTTAATATGGAATGCTACTTATGTTAAACGCATAGAAGGAATTCAAAAGAGGTTCATAAATTTTTTACTGTGTTGACTTTAAAGAACCTCTATCTCTGCTTAGTAAGTTTGCTTGCCTGCAATTTCGAGTTCACTCTACCCTTTTGAAAATATAGGCTTTTAGTGTTCCTATTCGAAATCTACGTGTGGTCTCAATATTTTATGCTGGATTTCCAAAGTATGTACAATAGGGCGGGTCGAAAATCTAATTTTTCTCAGATCCCTTGGTAATAGTGAAAATATATTGTATCATGAAGTCAACAACAAGCCTGCAAAATATTAGTATTTTATTTTAGTTGTAAGAGCCCGCGCATCGACCGCAAAGTGACCCACAGCACACTAGTCGAATAAGACCAATTCTTGTTATAAATTCTGGGATCGGCAAAATGGTTTGGTGCATATTATTAGATAATGAATCCGTTTAAGCAAAAGATAAAGTCAAATTTCATTTCTCGCAGCCCTTTAGCTTATCGTTAATCTCAAGATTATCTGTTTTCAATAAAATTTGAATTGTTCTCTTGATAATTGCACTGGATTATACTCAAAAGATGTAAAGAACAGCTTTAATATTGCTGGCGTGCTGGCATGTCGCTGGTTCCAAATATTCTAATCTTTTTTTAATATTAGCTATAGTTTGCGAATTTTTTCCAATATAGGGACAATTTCGGTAACTCTAACAGAAAAGCCATTATTTTCCATCATCGTGGAAAAATTTTGTTTATGCAAATGGGTATGGAAACACTGAACAGGCACAACCTCTAGAAACACTAATTGGTTTACTTATATTTATGCATACAATATAAAAATTGCAAATATAAGAAAATAACAAAAAACTTTGTTCAAAATTTTTTTTTTTTTAAAATAATTTGTTTATAATCTGAACGATTTTAATTATATTATTATCAAAAATCGGTAACATTAAGTCTCGCCTTCAATTTGGTAATTATTAAGTACCGATCGAGCAACATTTACCAAAGTTATATGGAAAAATTTTAGTGGATCTCCAGCTTTTTTCTAAAAAAATTTCTCTTAAATTGTATAAATAACTTTTAAATGAAAGAGCCGGATTACGGAAAAGGGTGTCAGGGAGTGACTTTTTTCGTTCAAGCTAAATGCAAAGCAATATCGTCCAATTGGAGAGTCCTCAAAAGGATTTCCCAGGATATGTTAAATACTATTGCATTTACCTACAGTCACTTTTTCACATCATGGAATTAACTAAAATATTTATGTATATCTAAACACTTATTGCACGTCCCCTACTTTCATATAACGGCAGAATTAGAGACCGCGAACAATTTTCAAGACTGCATAAATGGACTTAAAATGGGCGTTTCTCACCCTAATTGTATTATGTTAATGTATATAAATACTTATATACTTGAAACTACTATTAACTTATCAAACGATTCGTAATCTTTGACAATACATGTTTGACTTCATTCACCACAATCTTGAAAACTGACCAAATCGGCCCATGGCCCACTTAATATTATATAAACATCCGAAAACATTAGAACGTTTGAAATATATCTCGTCTCACTTTTTTGAATTTTTCACTTGGTTGCTGAAGCAATGAAGAATTGAAAATTCATTAAAGGAAAATTATAGTTTTTGTAAGTTTTATCTTAATACCTTAAAAACGTGTAGACTTATTGAAAAATGATAAATGAACGTGAGATACTAAATTTAATAACCCTTAATTTGATATATCGTCCTATTTATAACAATTAACGCATACCATAGATATTACAAGCCAAAGTTAAATTTAAAAAATTCATACACTTTGATTCAATTGCGCGGGCTAAAGATAAGTTTTAAATTAATCTTTCGTGGCCAATAACAATTGGCTTAGACCTAAGACATCATAATATTACTATTACAATACGGTCAAATGTCTTTTATTTTCCCCCATACAAAATCGACCCAGCCTAATGTACAACTATGTCAAATTCGCTCCTTTGAATAGAGCCCTACCTGAGCTAAATTATGTTCCTAATTTGGAGCTTTCCCCGCCTTGTGGAGCCGTACGTAGCCTATTATATCGAGCCGTAACCGGCAAAATAACGTAAGCGACATTTTTTCCAAAATTTTATTTTTGATGTAGAAATATTCCTAGAACATCTAGATGAATTTCTTCATCCAAAATAAAATTTTGGAATTTTGATTAGGGCTCGATATGATAATTGTAAAGGAGCAATAAGGTATTTTTTTCCCATTTGGCTAAGGAAATAAATAAATAAATGTTGATTATCTATTGCTAAAACTGCTTGTTTTATGATTTTTGAGTAGACAAGACCCTTTCTCAATACACTGTTCTTCAATGATTGTCTCACAGCGATGCTAAACGTAAAATACAACAATGCCAATAAAACAGTGAGAGAACTCCACTGAGTGCCACTAACTAAGCAAATGGCAAGTATAGACTCCAGCAACCGTAGTAGATACACTGGCGTAAACAGAAATTACAAAAGAAATTCAAGAACTACGCAGCAACAACAAAAGTGTTGCCCAACATTCGCCATGAATGAGAGCACATAGTGTAAATGAAGAAAGCAAATGAATGCAATGAGCGGCCGCGTTTATAAATTGGCGTACTCCATTAATCGACGAAGTGGGCATAAAATAACAATAACAACAACCACAGAGTGGTAGGAAGAAGCAAGTAAGCACGCCAGCAACAAAAATGCGTAGTAATAAGAGCAAAAACATTAACAACTATGCTACCTACTACACACAAAGCAATCGTTATCGTCATTTAAAAATAAAGAGAAAGGGGAATTTTGCAGCTGCATGAGTATAGCTGGCAAAATGAATGGCAACAAAAATAACACCAACACTTCTACACATAAAAACAAAGATGGTAGGAGACTAACGCACACATAAACAAAACGCGCACTAACACCAGCGCAGCGCGCGTAATCCAACTGGAATGTTTCCAATTGGAAGTCGCATTGCTGGAAGTGCCTTTACGACGCGGGTGAGTGAGCAACGCAGCTATAGTGTATCGCCGTAGTGCATGTACAGCCGCGCGCTTCTAGCTGACGTTGCGGTAGGAGGCGTATTAAGGCGCATGCGCCATATTGCCGGGCATAAGTGAAGTAGGGGAAGTGCTGCATGAGCGAGGAGCACAGCTATAGCGCAGTTTGCGTAGCTGAAAGCCAGTCAAGCCGCTCTACGCCGCTGCGGTGTTTGAGGTTAACGCCCAATGTTTGCGCGAGCACCTTCGCGCATAGTGCAAGCGTGGCGGCGGCGACTGTTTGTTTGTTGACTGCCTGTCGCCCGCCAGCCTACCTGTCTTCTATGCTCTAAATAACTGCGCGCTCTATGCGCCGCACACACAGTGAGTTCTCGCAATTTACCGTTTGAAAATAAAAACAACTACCTTGTATGCAAATTTTGTAGTAAAACAACAACAGGCACGCGCAGGTTGCAGTTCTTGCTGCCTTGCGACTTGCGATGCTTTTGCTCCTTATATTACTCCTTATTTTTTGGACTAAACATTTCTTAGTAGTTGTTCTTTTTTTCTCGACGTTTTATTCAGGCCAAATCTCACACGAAACGCATAGAAAAAAACATTAGTGGGCAATGAAAACAAAAACAATTTGCAAGCGGCGGCGCAAGCTAACGTCCGAGCCACACACTACGTCCGTCCGTCGGTACGTCTTAGCGTTGTTTCTGCCGCCACTATTGCGCCACCGCCGCACACAAGTCATCTGTCTGCCGCAAAGCTTTTTGCATTTTCTGTTTGCAAAACAGCTCAGCTTCAGCTCAGCAGCGCAATGCGCGCCAGTGCCTTCACAGCAGTCGTAGCAGAGTTCTCGCCGTCATCGTTGTAATTGTGAACACAAAACTCTCGGTGCGCCTGCAATCGGGCAACAGTTGTACGTGGAAATTATGGCGAATTTGTTGTGTTGTGTTTTGTATTTTATGCGAATTTTTCAAGCGCGCGCTTAATCGTATTTTTGCGAAAATTTACGTATAAAACTAAGCGTGCGCCTAACTAGACTTCGCGTTAAACGCTCCACACTCAGCGCGCTATTTACTTTTTATTTATTTTTTGGTTGGTGCTTTCTGCTGTTTTGCTGATTGCCCTTCTCTCTATGCCTGTGTTGTTAAGCGTCGCTGGCGGGTTAATGCTACGACAACTGTGCGCCTCGTATGTACATACTTCTGCTGTGTTTTTTTTTGCGTCATCCGTAAAATCGCGCGCTCGTCGGCCTCCGTGTGTGTGTGTGTATCTACGCCTGTGCGTGTAGGTGTGCACAATAAACCGGTTTATTGCTAGTTAATGTTTTTCGTTTGCGTTTCGATGTAGCGCCTCCGTCGCGGCATCAACATATTCGCAGCATTCTGGCATAGTTCAGCTCAGCGCAAGTGTGTAAAAGGGGCAAGCAA